>NC_056749.1:69965535-70018035 GCF_019279795.1 Protopterus annectens | reverse complement strand
CTCTGGTGAGAGGGCTTCCCCCATGATTGGTACTTGTCACAAAGACCAAATCACACCACTAAAGGCTGTTCAAACAACTATAAAATATGTAAGACACCCTGTAACTAATAATATATATACTTTCCAAGGGCTAGTGAATTGCAACAGCAGAAATGTAGTATATGTTGCAACCTGTAGTATCTGCACAGCTTTTTTTATAGCTAAAATGAACAGAAAATTCAATGAACATATTCTTTGCCACCTATGTGATATAAGAAACAGGGTAGAAACTAACTCTCTCTATCAACATATCTCTAGATTTGAGAACCATTCATTTAGATTTATGGCTTTATCAAACATCAAAGAAAGTATACGAGGTGGTGACCTAATGAATAAAACGGAAGCTGAAGAATCAAGGTGGATTATGGATCTGAGAGTGGATCATCCCCCAGGTTTGAATGGAAAAAGTACCCCAAAAACCTATATTAAAAGAGCGAGGCCTGAGATATAAAAAATAAGTACAATTTAAGCTTTCACTTTAAGAGATGCTGTTTTAGAATGGGAGTGGCAACTACTTTGTATTAAAAGGGAAGTTTTTCTTACTTATAACAGGATCTGAAGGAGGTTAAGCATAAGCGAAAGTGCTTATCCTGTATGTTACTGTTTGTTTTATTTGTTTTATATAATATAGAGTTTTTAACAGTTTACCCACAACTGGAAAGCTTCGACTTAGATTGATGTTTGTATCAAGAGTGCTTTAGCTGTTTTTAACAGCTCAAGAGTTCTTTTAAGAGCTGGTAAGCTTCAAGTTAAACTGCTGTTTATATCAAGAGTGTTTCAGCTGTTCTTTCCAGCCTAACAGTTCTTGTAAGAGTTAACAAATCTCCACTGCTGTTTGCATCAAGAATGTTTCAGCTGCTGCTAACAGCTCACAGTTCAAGCAAGCTTCAATTTAAACTGCTATTTGTATTGAGAGTGCTTCAGCTGTTTCTAACAGCTCAACAGTTCTTGTAAGATCTACCAAGCCTCCACCCATACTGCGGTTTGTACTAAGAGTGTTTCAGTTATATAAATATTTGAGAGCAAGAGGTGTTCATTCTTTTTTCTTACATGGTTGGTACTTGTGGTATCACCCACAGTTATTCTAGAGCCTACGCAGGCAGTTTCAGTAGTGTAAGTAAGGATGTTAAAAATATTTTAACACTTAATTGGGATAGATACATCAAAACACAGGGCTGGTTGATAAATTGGGTTAGAACCCCATTATAGTGTACAAGTCTGGGGTCAATTTGAAGAACAAATTTCAGATTACATCCCATAGGAAATGGGGGTACAACAATGCCATTAAGGGCATGTCAAAAAGTGGAGCCTGTAGCAAATGTAGGTTAATTAACAAAGGCTCCAGTATTACTGTGGCAAGCTATCCAACAACTCTTTACCCCAATAGGAAGTATACCAGCACTGTTATGTGATTAAGATAAAGGATAACAACAACACGGTATATTAACAGTCCAATGTGTGTGTGCGAATTTTAAAAAATGTTTGTTATTTATACTGGAAACAAGTATCAACTTTTCCAAGGGGAGGGGATTGGGAATCCCATGCTGAAAGATGTGAATTATACTAGCAAGTGCTTTTGAATGCTATAGACCCCCCAGGGCTAAATGACAGAATGTCTCTAGTTAGTTTACTAATGCATAAAAGGTCTAGGATTTAAAGCTCCATTTTTAACTAAGATATGTATTGTTTTTATATTGATAATTGGGTCCATGGAAGGAAATGTTTAGAAATGTCCATTTTTTTTATGATGGTGATATTTCGTTACAAACAGGATATTTGTGAACGTTGTATATATTTTTAATGTGATTAGTAATTTACCTATTAGATGGGGTGTTCAGCAGTCTATAAAATGATCTATGGTTACAATTCATTTTATCTGAAGAAGTCCACTGTTTATATAAGGACAAAAGCACCTATAATTTTAATAAAACTTCATACTTTATGCTTTTGAGTGCCTGTAGTTTGTGAAGTTATAGATTTTGTTATCTGCAGTTCAGATTTCTGGTTATTATTTATTTACAATTTGATAACCAGGTGAGTGAATTGATCTACTGACCTTTTCAGTTACAACATGGATATCAAGTCCAATTGTAGAAGTAATAATGTAAGAATAAATTGTAAGAAACATATGTAAAATCACAGCTGTTAGGGTCACAGACAATATTACTGATTCTAACATATAATGCTAATAATATATATTATGATTTATAGTACAAAGCTTATCGAATGTACAGCTAAGAGGTAGGTTCTTTAAATAAATTGTCAGAGTTTATGACTTGGTAGTTTAGTAGTTTTTAGCCACTGTCTAGAAAACAGGTGCATATTGATTCCTTTTGTAAATATAGTCTGAGATTTCTTTTCAATGAGTATTGCATTTTTATTTCATTGGATAATTGGTTCTGACCCAATCTAGTAAAAGTTTTTTTCTCCAATTTCAAACTTAAACCTTGCTTGTATAAGTGTCAGTGCACTTTCTTGACAACTTCTAAAACTGAAGTTTTAGTCATTCATTTGAATTGCACTTTATGGACTAGCGGTACATTTGTATCATGCATATAGGATACATGTTTATGCAACAAAGTCATAACCATTGTGCCCATCAACTCTGAAAAAAAATAACATGGCTCTTTCTTCAAAATTGATTGGTGAAAAAGGTGAATAAAACACAACTTTACAGTGGCAGGATCACTCCGCATTCCTCTGTGGAAGTCTGTCCCCATACCACATACCCCTTAAATGAATTAAATCCACAGCTGAACATGTGGAAGTAGCAAACACTCTGAGACAGATAATTTGACCCTTAAATAAATTAAATTCATGGCTGAACACATGGAAGGAACAAACACTCTGAGATAGATAATATGATCCCACACACCATCTATAGCTTTGGACTGTAACTCAGAGAAAACTTCAACTGCCACTGCAGCTCATAACACTTCAATAGCACCCATCAAACATTAAAATTAAACAAAAGTAAAAGCAAAGGCAAAACTTTAAGATCAGTTGCAACTGGAGGTATTAACAGTGAATGCAAGGACCGTGAAAAAAAATGAATTCACAGAGAAGAGAACACAACTCTGTAGTACCACTGGATACTGCATAATCAGTTTTAATGACTCTCAAATACTTGGAAATGATTATGTGACAGTATCCCTGTGTAAGATTTTATGGTATACAAGACCAGCTGAACTGAACCATTCAAATGTTAACAAGGTGCATTTATCTTACATCCTAGGTCCTTTTCTTAAACAAAACAATGTATATTGTTCTTTAAAAGAGGCTGCCATTATGACTATAGATGAAACTAATGGCTCTGGAATGCTTAAGTAAGTAACAATATCTGTTGATCTCTGGAATATAAGCAACGGTAGCAATAAGGCAGTGAGGGACCATAAATGTGGGATAACAAATGCAGTTGAAGGACACACCACTCTCGAAAGTAATTTATTGGATGTGGAACTCAGTTTAATGATCTGAGAATGATTGTGTGTGTATATATACTGAATTGTTACATAAAACACCAATCTCACCACACCTAATAAAAAATGCATTGCACAGACAACCCACTGAAAATGATTACACCTGCAGAAATGCCCCACAGTCTGAAGGTCAAACATTCTCTCATACACACACACACACACACACACACACACACACACACACACACACACACACACACACACACACACACACGCACACACACATATATAACAGTAACACTCCACACCACATATGCTACATACCACAAGATCACAACAACCAGTTTTTGTTTGTTTTTTACAGGAGACAAACCACCTGGACCCCTCACACACCTGCTACTTTAGCTGTACCTTAACTTGCTGTGTCTGCTAGGCTGATGCTTCACAGGTGCAACACCCCTTGATCCTAGTAGGTATACATATACAGTGAGAAAAGGCCATATTCCTTGTCCCCGCTCCATCATAATCTTGCTCTTGCAGATTTTGATATGCTGTGCTTTCAGTTGATTGGGACACAGATCAGTGCATTCAAGCTGTTGTCTCAGTCAATCAAATAGCAACTTATATGTACTTATGCATATATACAAAAACTGGATGCATAAAATTTGAAGGCCTTGAATTCTGAAGTCTGGTTGAAATTGCAACCAGTTAGTTATTTTTTAGTGAAATAAAAGCTGCCCTCTAGGATATAGGATGGTGGATACTGGGATGATCAGGATTTTTTATTCAGTCCAGACCTCAACTGTACCTCATTATGAGGATTAGGTCCTCATTTTGAGTCTTAAAAATCCCTAATTTATGTTGTTCCCCATGGAAGGGTTTTATCACAGATCTGTTGACATTAATTTTAACAAATATTTGTATTAAATTATAGTGAATCACATTACTTAATCAACAGCACCATGTTCTAAGCTTCCTAGTTGAAATTGTTTGCTGGACATTTTGTCCATTTGTTCCAAATTATCAGAGGTGGTGTTCCACATTTTAGAAAAGAAAGGTTGAAAGCTATGACACTGGTGTTACCAAAACAGTGAGTGATCATTCTGTGCCTGGTATGAGCCCCAGATGTTCTTTTTCTAAGAGTTCCAAAACACTAGCATTTCTCTGACTGAAACTTTTCAAAGAACAGAACACTATAGTGATTGCATAAGTAAATTAAGCTCATTCTGCCCAAAAATTCATACATACAAACTCATAAAATAATGCTGGGAAAATGTTGATGAAACAGAAGTTGCTAACTAAAATTTATGTAAATAATTGAACAATCAGTATTCCTATGTGTGTGATAAATTAATTTCAAAATTTACTAATAAGTTTAAATCCAGTATTTTTTAAATTGGTTGCATGTATTTTTGTATATTTATTTACTTTATTATTTGTTCAAGTGCTACATATTTAAGCACTTTAGCTGAAGTTGAAACAAATGTTGGTTTGGAGCACTTGAGTCAAATTAAGATGATAAGCTGAATAACAGTTTGTGACATTGTGAGATAGTGCCTACTGTACCCAGGAGAAGTGGGGCAGTACATGTGTAACATATGCCAGTATAGCTAGCTGGAGTTTTGTAAATAGTCTTGTATCATTTGACTGCCACATCGATTTGTACAGATGCTTGTATTAAAAAAAGTGTTTTCAAAAGTTGCTTATGTTAAAAATGTTACAACAGAATCTTAACATAGTTCTGAATGTGTACTGTGCCAAAGTCAGGTGACTAGATGTGACCCCATTCTATAAACAGCTGAAGGACGGAACTCTGGCAGCAGCAGTTTGTTTTTTGGTTTTTGGTTTTCTTTGGAATCTGATATAAAAGATCTATGTCAGTTATCACAGTTCAGTTTTTCTGTTGTTAGCTGTACAGTTCAGTCAGTGTGTAGTATCTCATTTTGCCTTGTAAAAATAAGCATCTTGCCTTCCGATACTAAGTGAGCTAACTAAGGACAGTTTCTCTTTAGTTCAGTTTGGAATAATACAGTGAAATTAGTTTAGTATTATTGTTTCTGCATCTGTGACATTCTATCCAACTGTATTATTTTTATATTTCCTGTGACTGAACTCTGTTGTTTATTGTAACTAAATATAAAGTATTATATAAAGCAAAAAACTCTAACAAAGGAAGGAAAAAGAACTAGAAAAACAAATTTCTGATTTGAGTGCTTTCAGTCTTTATTTGTCAAACTTCATCAGAAATCTTCAGTATTCAAATATGAGTGAGTGAAAATTCAAAAGTAAACAGCCTAAAATACAAGAGAGAAAGCTCTGCAAATAATGTGGCTTGCCACTGTAGTTCCTCAACCTCAAGCAAGTTATTCAAGAACAGAAAATTAAAACATCAACACTGGGAACAAACAGAGCTATGCTTGGCTAAACCATTAGTCAGAGATTATAACAGCTCTGCAGTGTCCCTTTATTCTGTCACTAAGCTTAAGAATAGTATTATCAATGTAGAACAATCCATAGTATGAGCAAATTGCAATGTAAATAATACAAGTGGAAGCACAACTGAATACTTCTTCAAACTTTAGGATAAAATTCAGTGCTGACAGAAAGAGCTGATCTCCAACTAAAATGTTCTTACAGCAAATACAATAACCACATGAGAACAGGCCTGCATTATTAGGAATTGACAAATTGTACCATTTTTCTCAGATTCAAATAAAGATTTTAAAATGACAGTTTTTTTTAAACAAAATGAGGGGGTGGGACCTAAAGCTATGCAGAGTTCTTGGTTAACACTAATAATGCTCCAGTTTGTGGTGATACATTGTCTCATGTTGTTGGAATCTAAAGAGATTGGTAGTGGAAACAAGAGCTGTAATTTCTCCGATTTTTGTGAACGTTTGTAAACCCATACTTTAAAATGGGTTGGTGGCGAGAATACCTGCAACTGAAAACTTGTTCAAAGCAAGAGTAGATGAAATCTGCAGGGTAATTTCTTTCTAAAAAAGCCCTTTCAGAATTTCATATTCTCTAAAAAAAATGCAGTCTTTACTGACAAGTCTGCTGATGCATCCATATTGGTCTTTTACAATATTCTTTTTCATAAAGGTGATATTGACTGATGAAATCCAGGTAATTGTTTCTGAAGGTGTCTATACAATAAATCGTGGAGCAAAAACAGTCATGTAAGACATCAATAGACAGAGTAATGTCTAAAATATGTACTTCTTGAGCAATGCCTAAAATAGTAAAATCAAGGAAAGAGATGCTGTCCCTGATATTATTAATGAAAGCATCAAGATATGAGTGGGAACCTAACCATAGAAAAATATATCATCAATACAACGCTTATAAAGCCTGACTTTGAAACCTTCCAGGGTAATGAGTGTTGCTTCCCAAGCGTTAAGCACTAAGCTGGCATATGCTGGAGCCATTTTAGCTCCCATGACAGCACCTTTTTTCTGATGATAGATTTTTTCACTGAAAATAAAAAAGTTGTTATCTAAAACAATTTGTAACAGTCTATGCATGGTACTAACCTTCTCTCTGGTTCCATCTTAACATGTACAGTGAGGTATTTTTCCACCAAGCCAATGCCTTCTTTGTGTGCAATACTAGGATACAAGGCTACGATGTCAGGGAAACAAGTAAAAAACAACTGCAAGGAACAGGATTAGGAAGATTGTGATTTTCACTGACAAAATTAGACTTGGTTTAAAAATTCCCAAGAGTTTATATTCCCAAAAATATAAATTATTCTCCTGTTTTCTATTTTATTATCCATTATTAAATATTTGTATGCATTTTCATTGTGGCTGGTCTTTTAGCGAATACCTTTAATGTGTTCAGAGTACCTTTGACCTGTGCTTATTTTAGTGAAACTGTGGCCACTCCAATAAGCCTTACTGCTTCACTCATACTCTCCCATTTATATCAGTATTAATTTGACACAGTATAATTGATTACCCTTTGTAAGAGCCTTAGAGTATCTGATTGGTGGTAGCAATCTACCTTATATTCTGAAAAGAGGGACAGAGTTGGTGAATCTGTGCCAGCCTTTCCCACTTTCCCAGATGTCTGTATGTGTGTGTGTGTGTGTGTGTGTGTGTGTGTGTGTGTGTGTGTGTGTGTGAACAATCAAATATTCAAGTGTGTGTGTGTCAGATACTTGGAACTGGAACACAGTACTTCAAGGTCAGTCTTGTTTGTGATCTGGAGAAAGAGTGAGTCCAGTCCCAGGTCTGGAGCACGCTCCCTGTGGGCTGTTGAGGGAAAGTGCGCTTGATGCAGAGAGCTGCATTTGAAATACTGCACAAATCCATCCTTTTTCTTAATGACTGCCTCTCACCAGTTTTAGTGGTGAGGACTGGGGCTCCTTGAGTACTGCTCGGGGTAAATAGGGGCCATCACACATTTAAATAAAGCTTACTTAAGATTCTCCTCACACTAGCAAAACAGTTGCATTGAAAGAAAGGAAGGAAGCAATCAGTCAGGGATTTATACAGTCCATCAAGGCTATACAATCAGTCTGGGATGTATGCAGTCTATCAAGGCTATACAATCAGTCAGGGATTTATGCAGTCTATCAAGGCTATACAATCAGTCAGGGATTTATACAGTCCATCAAGGCTATACAATCAGTCAGGGATTTATACAGTCCATCAAGGCTATACAATCAGTCAGGGATTTATACAGTCTATCAAGGCTATACAATCAGTCAGGGATTTATACAGTCTATCAAGGCTATACAATCAGTCAGGGATTTATGCAGTCTATCAAGGCTATACAATCAGTCAGGGATTTATGCAGTCTATCAAGGCTATACAATCAGTCAGGGATTTATGCAGTCTGTCAAGGCTATACAATCAGTCAGGGATGTATGCAGTCTATCAAGGCTATACAATCAGTCAGGGATTTATGCAGTCTATCAAGGCTATACAATCAGTCAGGGATGTATGCAGTCTATCAAGGCTATACAATCAGTCAGGGATTTATACAGTCCATCAAGGCTATACAATCAGTCAGGGATTTATACAGTCCATCAAGGCTATACAATCAGTCAGGGATTTATACAGTCTATCAAGGCTATACAATCAGTCAGGGATTTATGCAGTCTATCAAGGCTATACAATCAGTCAGGGATGTATGCAGTCTATCAAGGCTATACAATCAGTCAGGGATTTATACAGTCCATCAAGGCTATACAATCAGTCAGGGATGTATGCAGTCTATCAAGGCTATACAATCAGTCAGGGATTTATGCAGTCTATCAAGGCTATACAATCAGTCAGGGATTTATACAGTCCATCAAGGCTATACAATCAGTCAGGGATTTATACAGTCTATCAAGGCTATACAATCAGTCAGGGATTTATACAGTCTATCAAGGCTATACAATCAGTCAGGGATTTATGCAGTCTATCAAGGCTATACAATCAGTCAGGGATTTATGCAGTCTATCAAGGCTATACAGTCAGTCAGGGATTTATACAGTCTATCAAGGCTATACAATCAGTCAGGGATTTATACAGTCTATCAAGGCTATACAATCAGTCAGGGATTTATGCAGTCTATCAAGGCTATACAATCAGTCAGGGATTTATGCAGTCTATCAAGGCTATACAATCAGTCAGGGATGTATGCAGTCTATCAAGGCTATACAATCGGTCAGGGATGCATGCAGTCTATCAAGGCTATATAATCAGTCAGGGATTTATACAGTCTATCAAGGCTATACAATCAGTCAGGGATTTATACAGTCCATCAAGGCTATACAATCAGCCAGGGATTTATGCAGTCTATCAAGGCTATACCATCAGTCAGGAATGCATGTAGTCCATCGGGGATTTGTGCAGTCAATCAGGAATTTATACAAGATCCAGGTGAAAGTCCCTTAGCAAACTATGAAGCACGTCCTCTTAAAGATAAGACGAGACCGATGATGTGGCAAATTGTGCCATTGTACATTAAGTTTGACTGCATGACAAAAACTATATAAAACTATATCTAAAAATCTGTTTAAATGTTGTTTCAGAGGAATATAAAAGTACATATTTATCCTAGAGCCAGGAATATGTGAAATATCTATGATGCACAATTTATACTTGGGAAGATAATGTTGACTAGTTATATCATGATTTATTCTGAGAGCACACCTTGCATAGTCTGCCCTAAATTAAGAGCATATTGTTAAGTTGGCCGCTCTTTTCTTGTTCAGTTACTTTTACTTATCTGCTACTAAGACAGACATTATCACATCTGGACCTGTACCTACAGCAGGCTGACTGTTGTTTAGCTTTCAACCACATAATTTGCACATTTGCAGGCATATGATTTTCTACTAACCTCTAACATTTTGATTTTATTGTTTCAGCAGATACAACACCTTCAGTCAATGCAAGGTGGCCAGACATCACATCTCTTCCCCCAAACACAAGTAGCAGCGCAGAATATTATGGGATATTTTCCAGCACAACAACAACAACAACAGCAACAACAACAACAACAAGCTCACCATAACCAGAATCCTTCTAGTACCTTGTCGGATTTACCCAACATGCAGCTGCTATGAAGATCCCTCAACATGATGAACCCAAAACAAGCAATCTGGAGAGCACTGCGATGTGTGAGGAGTAACAGTGGATTTTAAAAGCACGTATTGAAGGCATTGCATTTTGTGGTTGGTAAAATGATGTTACCAAAGATTGCCTGTGTTGTAAAACAGAATACAGGAGAAATCTAAGTAAGCAACACAAATGCCATACCAGAAAACATGTTATTTTGATTCAGACACACTCCCTAACTTCTTATATTGTCATGCCCTGTAAAACTCTACAGTAGTATTGCTGCAAAACTTGCATCCACTCATTTCTACTGGGACATCCATGTAAAACATTGAGATCACATTTGTTCCTGCCAGTATGCTGAGTATGGCAATTAAAAGAATGTTAATTGTTTGTATATAGCAAGAGCTAGTGATCCATAGGAATTCGCCGCAGCATTATAACATCGAAACATATTTTGAAGTCCCTGTGTTGGCACCCGGGACTTACCCACTCATCTCTGATCGCATTTCGCATCCCGTGTGCATACTGATATTGGTGGAAGGAACAACTCAGCCTCTGTTCTGCACCAAGATGAACTGCTTTCTGAGCCATAGTGCAGAAAAGTCTGCATTCTTACAAACTTCACTGTGTCCACACTACACCTAGCAAACTTATTCCAGGTGCACAGAAATAGAATACATTTAACAAGTAACTCTGCTCACTGTGAAATTAAAGACGTTTATTTCAGATTGAAGCCCTAAGAAGTCAAGTAGCTATATTTCTACATACAACTGCATGTGCTTGTGTTTGTTAGTTTGTATTTATGTCTGTTGGTAGCAGATCAATGCACATATGTCACTTACTCATGTTTCTGGACAGTATATACTGTACGTTTTGCACTTTCACTGTATACAAGAAATATTTCCACATGCAGTAGAAAAATGCTCAGTCGCTGTTCATGTTTTGGACAAGTAGAACAGGTGACTGATATCTGTGCAATTCCTTTTTTCTGCCCCATGACTTTGCACATGTACATAAGAGAAGCAGCATTCTGAATATGGAGTGTTTAGAAATGCTAACAAACACTGCCAACTTACAACAGTGAGGGTATGAATCTGGCTTGCACCATGGCAACATCTTCAGCTGTAGCCACATGAATGATAATTTTACCCGCGTGGTAAGTGTAGGCAAGAGTTGTTTTACTCATCGACAAATGACAGTATTGTGCCTCTAGAGAATGTCGTTATAACTTGGAACCCAAATACTTTTTAAGTTAAATTGAAATTTAAGAATATAAATAAAATAACTTTATATCAGATAAATGCAAATCATATTTTGTTAAACTCATAGTTGTCTGTGCAATATCTGAAGAGCAGGACAGAAGTTGGAGGACAAGATCATTTCATTTGTTCGTAGTCATATAAATGGGAAGATAAAAGTACTGTTAGCAATAAAATGTATTTTTGTAAGCGACTGAGAGATCCTGTTTTAAATTGTAATGTTTATATATCATGAATCAGTATAGTCCAAAAATGATTGATGGTTGGGACATACTTTTACAGGCAGCATCTTATGAAAATGTGTTTATTTTTCTGGAATGTTTTTTTTACCTTCGTGGTACTACAACAGTAAGATTTCGTAACACCAGAAGATACAGGTTTGTGTGTTACTGTTCATTTGACTTCTTTATGTAAACCTGTGTGCCTGTTTTATATAACATACTATGTGTAATACAAAGAGTAACATGATAGAAAGCTCTAAGTGGGAAAAATGTGCAGTAAAACCAGACACGGTAAAGTAACAAAACGACCTCAGACGTTACTATGGTACTTACTACTACTTCACTGTGACTATTACAAGCTAAATATGTGGCCCAAGGGCATGCATTGACCTGATTCCCAAATATTTCTTATCTTCAGTAGCAATTCTGTGTCTTCATATATCCATATAATTAGGAATGTGGAAAATATAGGAATATATAAGCAGTCAGAGGAACGATTGCAGACACACATCTTTGAAATTAAAGCATCATCATCATCATCTTCTTTTGGCTGTTCCCATTAGGGGTCGCCACAGTGGATCACCTGTTTCCATTTCTTCCTGTCCTCTGCATCTTGCTCTGTCACACCAACCACATGCATGTCCTCTCTCACCACATCCATAAACCTTATATTAGGCCTTCCTCTTTTCCTGTTACCTGGTAGCTTCATCCTTAGCATCTTTTTCCCAATATACTCAGCATCCCTCCTCAACACATGTCCAAACCAACGTAATCGTGCCTCTCTGGCTTTGTCTCCAAACCTTCCAACCTGGGATGACCCTCTAATATACTTATTCCTAATCCTGTCAACCCTCATCACACCCAGTGCAAATATTAACATTTTTAACTCTGCCACATCCAGCTCAAACTCCTGCCTTTTTGTCAATGCCACTGTCTCCAACCCATATATCATAGTTGGTCTCACTACCATCTTGTAGACCTTACCTTTCACTCTTACAGGTACTCGTCTGTCACAAATCACTCCTGACACTCTTCTACACCCACTCCATCCTGCCTATACTCTCTTCATCACCTCTCTTCCACACTCACCATTACTCTGAACTATTGACCCCAAGTATTTAAACTCATCCACCTTCGCCACCTCTACTCCTTGCATCCTCACCATTCTTCTATCCTCCCTCTCATTCACACACATATATTCTGTCTTAGTCCTGCTGACCTTCATTCCTCTTCTCTCTAGAGCATATCTCCATCTCTCCAGGGTCTCCTCCACCTGTTCCCTACTCTCACTACAGACCACAATGTCATCTGCAAACATCATAGTCCACTTGGACTCCTGTCTGATCTCATCTGTCAACCTGTCCATCACCATTGCAAATAAGAAAGGAGTCAGAACTGATCCTTGATGTAACCCCACCTCCACCTTAAACGCATCCATCACTCCCACCGCAGACCTCACCGCTGTCACACTACCCTCGTACATATCCTGTACCACTCTTACATGCTTCTCTGCCACTCCTGACTTCCTCATACAATACCACAACTCCTGTCTAGGCACCCTGTCATATGCTTTCTCTAAGTCTACAAAAACACAATGCAACTCCTTCTGACATCCTTTGTACTTCTTCATCAACACTCCCAGAGCAAACATTGCATCTGTAGTGCTCTTTCCCGGCATGAAACCATACTGCTGATCACTAATCATCACGTCCCTTCTTAACCTAGCTTCCACTACTCTTTCCCATACCTTCATGCTGTGAATGATCAATTTAATCCCTCTGTAGTTACTACAGCTCTGCACATCACCCTTATTCTTAAAAATCAGTACCAAAACACTTTTTCTCCATTCCTCAGGCATCCTCTCACTTTCCAAGATTTCATTAAACAATCTGGTTAAAAACTCCACTGCCATTTCACCTAAACACCTCCATGCTTCCACAGGTATGTCATCTGGGCCAACAGCCTTTTCATTCTTCATTCTCTTCATAGCTATACTTACTTCCTCCTTGCTAATCCATTGTACTTCATGGTTCACTATCCCTACATCATCCAACCTTCTCTCCCACTCATTCTCTTCATTCATCAACCCCTCAAAGTACTCTTTCCATCTCCTCAACACACTCTCCTCGCTTGTGACTATGTTTCCCTCATTATCCTTTATCACCTTTACCTGCTGCACATCTTTCCCAGCTCGGCCCCTCTGTCTAGCCAATTGGTACAGGTCCTTTTCTCCCTCCTTAGTGTCCAACCTTTCTTACAACTCTTCATATGCCTTATCCTTAGCCTTCACCACCTCTCTCTTTGCCATGCACCTCATCTCCTTATACTTATGTCTACTTTCTTCATCTCTCTGACAATCCCACTTCTTCTTTGCTAACCTCTTTGTCTGTGTACTCTCCTGTACTTCCTCATTCCACCACCATGTCTCCTTGTCGTCCTTCCTCTGTCCAGATGTGATACCAAGCACCTTTTTAGCCGTCTCCCTTTGAAATCAAAGCACACTGCACTAAATAATCCAGTCATTTAACTGAGTATCACCTTATGGGCAGATATTTTATTTAAAGGGAAAAAAACATATATATATTTATGATAGCAGGTCCTTCAAAACAAATACACAACTGAAACACAACTGAGACAGCATCTGAGAATATTACTGTTCAGGTACAAGATGTATCAATGTAAATGCAATATTATTTTTATGTTATGTATTATTTATTAGCAAGTATTTACAGCAAAGTCCAACTGTGCCATTAGAGTCCTACAAATTTACAGAGATAGCATTTCAAGCTATAAGAAAATAAACAAATTTAACATGGTTTACAATAGAAGTTGGAACAGAATAAACAATTAAAACATGATTTCTTATAGAGGAGAAAAGCTTAACAGTGAGATACATATAATTAGTTTTGTAAAATGGCACAAAAGTATTCATCATAGAATATTATACAGTATTTTTTAGTGATCTGTAATTTCATCTAAAATAAAATGTAGTGTCAATGAAACAACAAGTAGCACATGTGCCTTTTGTGCTTGAAGATAAGAAAACTGTGGGTTCTATTCCAACTCTAAGTAACTAGATTGCTGGCACTGCTATAGCATTAGAGGGGTGCTGCACTCCTGAGCTTGTGTGGTCCTTCAAATGAGAAATTAATAAATCGAGGTGACATCTGTTTGAGTTGGTGGTAGCTCAGGTGGATGTAAAAGACCCCATGGCATGCATCGAAAAGAGCAGAGAAAGTTCTCCAATGCCCTGGCCAAATATCCCTAGTAGTAAAAATGCCACCATGGGTCTCCTCTGAAAAGGGGCTACTAGTATAGAGGAATTACCCTGGCCAGCAAAGGATAAATATATAAAATAAAGTTTGTGACATTACTGATGGAATATTAATAAATACGAACTTTATACTGGTCATCAAGTACGTCCTGTTTTAAACCAAGATCCTCTCTATAACTCTGCATTGCTTCTTCGCTGTTCATTTGCCCTGATTGCCCTTTGTTTATCTTCCCTCTGTCTTCCTGATTAGATCATTTTCCATGGGAACCAATACATTGAGTTTTAAAATAATTTATTGCATTACTAAAGAATATAATTATTATTATTTTGTCTGCAATTTATCCGAAAGCAAGAAAGATACTTTAAGCCTCCTGTAGTCTTTGTATCAATGTGTCCTTTGCTGTTTTTAGCTTTACCAAATATATAAATATTGTGTTATATGACTGTAAAAATCGTTTGATTATTTATTGATTGTAACACAAGTTTTCCTTTCTAGAACATTCCATGTACCATAGACATGTGGTGGAATGACATTACACCGCCATGTGTGTAGTCATCTGTCACACATTCAAACTGATTGGCTGCATCATGGTAACTACATCAACTATGTCAGCAGGTCACGAATGAGGTCAGGACGAATTTCAACAACAGTGAATTTATTTTTCCATTTTTATCCAGAATACCATTCAGGAGGAAAAGACAGTAGCTGGAAAAATTGTGTTTTCTACATCAGTAGTGTTCAGAATGCAGCTGGTGCAGGTGTGCGTAATGTGTGTGTTTGGTGTCTGTGATTCTGCTTGTTTTGCGATCGAGGGATAGTTTGCATAGCCAAAGGTATGGCGGCAGCACCAGCCTTTCAGTAGCTGTTCTTCATCAGCACCACAATAGTCTCTGTCCTAACAGTGCAGTTATAAGAGTTCAGAAAATTTGCATTATTCTTATCTGCATCAGATAACCACTATAGACTATATCAGTACCCACAAAGGCAGGTCCCTGTTGTAATTCTGACATCTGCAATTTCAAGTCCTAAAATTATGAAAACATAATAGCAGAGCTACAGAAAAAAAGAAATTGTCAGTTATGACTGTTCTCCTTTTCAATTGTTTTTTTTTTTGTAGGGGGCAAGTGTCATCCTGCATCCCCCTCAAGTACTTTTACATACATACCTTGGAGAAAATAGAATATTCCAAGACAAAATGATCTTAGAAGTCTCTTTTCTCACACATCTAGTATCACTGTTCAAGATTTGTACTTAAAAGTCTCAGAAATTAAAAATGTTACCCCACAAAAGCACTGTTTGCAGCAAGGTATTAAATGGAAATGTTATAAAAAATAAAAGTGCGCATATGTATCAAAAGAAAATAATAAAAGCAGTGTATTCCATACAGTTTATATAATGTTATTCCAAATTTAAAATAACCTTAGCAAAACTGAAGCCTATAGAATACATTTGTGGTTCCAAAAATATCTATGACAAAACATTGGCTGTAGAGTTTCATTAAAATAAAGTGTACACATGAGTTACAGTATAATACGAAGGGCAAAAAGCATAGTTTTGAAGTCAGTGAGGTACCCGAGATCTTATTTCAATGTCTAGATTTCTGGGGAATCTGTTTATCCTACAATGAAGTTATCTTGATCAATGAACTTCCTTGTGTTACTCAGATCAAACACTGATATCCAGAAACCAAAAACGTCAAGCTCATAGGGTTTTGTGAACTTATTGAAACACTTAGAACAAGGTAACAAAAAACGAAGCACAAAGCCAATGTTTTTGAAAGGGGGCACGTCTCCTGTATCTGCTTCACCTCCTTACTTCTGTAAAAACCAACTCCAAGATTGAATAATAGTAGACAGAAGGAGAAATTCCCTTTTACCCCATGGAGAGCCAATCTTGACAAAATCACAGGCTGTACACAAAGTGTCAGCATAAGTGAATATATATTGCATCCATTCACTTACACCAGTGATGCACAAACTTTTTGTGGGGAGGGCTACTACACAAATTCTTAATGCATCTGCGGGCCACCTCAGAACATAGTAAGTTGTTATGAATTAACAATAGGTACAGGTGACTGGGATTTACTTAATACAGCAGTCATGAAATTGCCTGTTTTCTACATCAGCTTTAGATTTAACTTTTTTCTGACTTGCAGCCATGACTTATTACAAACTCTTGTAGAAAGTTACTACTGTTTACAGACTACAAGTTATAAACAACAAAGAATAGTTACTTCTGCAGTTAAAATTAGATGTGTGCACAACTGCAATCAATTAGGTAAGTAAGAACATGCTGGAAAGTTTGTGTGACTGGAGTAAGGCATAGCATTTTTTCACTTTTTTAAAATTTTTGGTTACTCTCTGGGAGCCGAATGGTGTTGCGTCAAGGGCTGGATTTGGCCCCAAGGCTGGATGTTGTGCATCACTGACTTACACAGATGAAATACATCACCCTGCATTTAATGAAATACTTGCAGCATTAAATCAAATATTTATTGCATGAATGCTGCAAAGTGAATTTCACCTAAAGCAGGTCTGTGGTACCAATGATAAACAGATGTTGTTAATTTTCCTAATGGGCACAGAACCCTAGAAAATCATTTTCTTGTTACAGTATTGTTTGAGATGCACACTTTCCGACACTGAAACTTGCAATCATATTATTCCAAATTTAACATAGTCTTAGCAAAACTGAAGCATATAAAGCACATTTAGATGTGCTCAAAATATCTGATTTCTAGAACCTTTTATTTTATTGCATAACAGAGTCAAAAGAATGAAAAAAAATCACTCCTTAACTGCCATAATAATGCAAGGAGAAGCAGTAGCTTCTGGGATCGATTTCTGTAATTATCGATTTGTATATTTCAAACTATAAAGCAGCTTATAGTTTGTGCTCTGTAAGAAGTTGTTGGGTTCCTGCAGGTTTATTTTAAAATAGCAATGTTTCAGATTCTGGTTGGCTGTCAATACAACTTTAGCATGTGGTGAACCAATTTAGATGAATTTTTTTTAATTGCACAAACTTTTTAAGTGATTTTGTATTGCTAAATACACAGTCCATTAGTGAAAAAAGTATGAAGTTGGTCACCGAGTCTGTCTTCATTATCTCTGCAGATGTAACATGTCAATGAATTGGTGTAACTGACCAGCCAGTTGTAACAAATTTAATTTTTGTTCTCAAGTTGCGATAAAATGGCATGACCTCTCAAGCTATGCTTTATTTATTATGTGTCATAGGATCATTGGACGTTACCAGGCTAATGGCCCTAGGGCTCTTACAAGCCTAGCCAAGTTCTACCCTTGTTTCCACGATCAGCAGTTATTGCCCCTGTCCAAGAGGGACACAGGTGGCACCCCCAGGGTGAATTTACGGTTACCCATCCAATCATCCAGATTGCGCTTGAAAAGGGCCAATGAGATTCTGTGTTTGACATGAAGTGGAGGTCTGTTCCAAAGGTGTGGTAACCTCTGGGAGACACATGTGTCCCTCCAGCAGGTTCTATTAATGTCACGTACCAGGTTAAGGTACTTAGAGCAAGTAACCCATGTACCATTTGACTTATGGAGATGCAGCATTTCCAATAAAGCAGGATCAGAGTTTGCCTTATATGCAAGGCAGAGCTTGCCTCTGAGCAGTCTGTATGAAACAGAATAAAGTGACAGTGATTTCATATGATCCACTACATACCAAAAATGGGCATTGTACTCAATTATTGGCCTGATGAGGGAAGAGTATGGGGATGTTATAACATCTATTTTTCTGGAGCCAAATGCCCTTACTTATGAGATGAGCTATGTAGAATGCCCTTCTTACTACTCTGGAGACATGGCGGTCAGAGGTAAGGTTGCTATCAACCTGCATGCCCAGGTCTCTCACTACTGAGTGCATTCCTAAGGTGTTGCTATGATGTGGTAGTTAGCAAGAACATTGCCCTTACCAAAAGGGATGGTAATACATTTTTTGCATTGAGTTTAAGGCAATGACTTTGGCACCAATCATTTGTTTGTATAAGACCCTGTTGTAGAATATTGACATCATTTGGAGATTCTATGACTGCTCCCAGTTTGCAGTCATCAGCAAACATTGTCAGCCACAGACCTGTAATTTTTCCTTGTACTTCGGATAAATAGTTTCCAAACAGTATAGGTCCCAAGACTGATGCATGTGGAACACCACTAGTTACAGGTCTGCTGTTGGAGGTGGATTCCCCTATTTTGACTATATGAGTTCTATCAGTTAGCTATTTAGTGACCCATCTAACAATAAGGGTTGATACCTAACTGGGTGAGTTTGTCAGTGATGCCTGAGTGGGGGGCAATGTCAAATGCTTGGCTAAGTCTAGGTAGGCTGTATGCACAGATTTCCCCTTGTTCAGGGCCTTGTTGACTGTCTTGAAGAAGTCCGCCAGGTTTAACAGACATGATCTCCCTTTGAGAAATCCAAACTGAGTAGCGTCAAGTGTTTCGAGATTACCTGCATCTTTGTTGATAAGGTCCATGATGATTCAATCCATGGCCTTGCAAGTAAGGCTAGTCAGGCTAATATGTCTATAGTTCCCAGGGTCAGTGGAAGCACCACCTTTGTGGAAGGGAATAACAGTGGCCATCTTCCATTTATCTGGGACAAAGCCAGTACTTAGACTATGATTGAAAAGTCTACCCGATGGTGCTGCTAATTCGTGTTGGAGCCCATGTAGGATGCAGCCTGAGATTTTATCAGGTCCCATAAATGTTGTGTTTTTGGCCTTAGTGAGGGCATTTATGACCTGCTCTTTTGAGACACAAGGTAGAGGACAGGTGGTACGGATGTAATGGAGTACATGTTGTGGGGACAGGGGAGTGAAGTTTTCACAGAACCTATCGGCCAACAGGTTAGTTATGTTCACAGCCTCAGTATATGTGGTATCATTACCTACTAGTTCAGCACAAATCTGGGCCTTTTCTTTTAGGTTACAGATGTAACTAAAGAATGCCTTATGGTTGTCTTTAGTTGAGGAAGCTAATTTGGATTCATAGTTTGCTCTGGAGGACTTCACAAGAAGTTTTATTTGCTTGTTTATGCTGAGGAGGGAGTGTTTCCAGTTTAGGGTTCTTAGATAGCAATTTATTCCTCTTATTGTAAAGCTTGTTAATGGCAGTTGTCCACTAAGCAGGTCTGCTCTTCCTTGAGGAGCCTGTTTTGGTCCTATTAGCTATGGCCGAGTCAATGCAGTTATACAGGTGTTTGTATAAAGTATTGGTCTAGAACTCGGCATAGTTGCCGCCTCTATCTGAGGTGGGGGGGGGGTCCAGTGAAGCTATTTATACCATCCCATAAGAGGTTATAATCTGCTTTGGGGAAGTTTTTTAGTTTAGTTGCGGCTGGGGGGG
Source organism: Protopterus annectens (assembly GCF_019279795.1). Taxonomy (NCBI): domain Eukaryota; kingdom Metazoa; phylum Chordata; order Ceratodontiformes; family Protopteridae; genus Protopterus; species Protopterus annectens. The sequence continues at coordinate 69,997,887 of NC_056749.1, read as the reverse complement.
GGGGTCAGGTGTGATAGCTACTTCAAATGAGACTGATTTGTGATCAGACTCACCATGGAAGACCTCACAGTGGGGATGCTACAGTGCTCTCCCATATAGGAAGGACCAGATCGAGGATGTTGACACCCCATGTGGGGGTGTCAACCAGCTGGTCCAGGGCATTGGAATTAACAAAGTCGAGGACCCTTTGGGCAAGTGAGTTTGAACACAAGTAATTTACCTAATCAATGGATGAGTAGTTAAAGTCAACCAAAACCACTGTGTTTGGGTGTATCATGATAGACACAAGTAGATCCAAATAGGCAGAGTGAGTGTCCTCATTCATGGAAGGGATCCTGTAGCTGATAATGACTTGAACAGGTGTCCCACCAGCAGTTAATTGCATCTGAAGTATCTCCAGAGAATCATACTGTTTATCAATCTGGAGGTATATTTATCTTTAATGAGTATTGATACACCGCCTCCTTTAGTTTTAATGCCTTCAGTTTGTGGTCTTAACATGTGGAAGGAAGTGTAACCTGGTTTGGCTGGGGTACTCTCCACAGCCTTCAACCAGGTCTCCATTGCTGCACAAATGTCTGTGTCTTCCAAGGTGAGGACTGCTTCCAGTAAGTGCAGTTTTGTGTTAAGACTCCTAGAGTTTAGCAGAATAACCTTTAGGTTTTTTTTTAGATGGAGTTTCTTCATTGGGAATTTTCTCCTTAAGACACTGCCTAAAAACGGCACTATGGGGGTGGCAAGGGCCTTAGCCAGTAGCTGAAATCCCAGGGGTGACAGATGAAGACCATCTCTGGCAAAGCATCAAGGTCTGTTGATCATGTCATCCCAGGCTGACAGATACTTGATCCCCTTAGAAAGACATCAAAAACTAAGCCGATTATTGAAGTCAATCATTTTCTGTTTGTATTGAAGCATCATCCTAGGTAAAAGTAAAATGCTGCTTAAGGCTAGGGACATACCTGCCTGAGACTCACAGTCCAAGAGCTCAGTCATGTCTCTCTTCATATAGTCCAGAGAGGTACATCTCAAGTCATTATCACCTACATGGACTATGATGGAGTCGCAACAGTACCTATTGTTGAGAGACTGGAGTGCATGTGTGACATGGCAAATCCTGCCACCTGACAGACAGCTGACCATGACCTTTCCCTTATCCAGCCTGGTGAGAGGGACATCTGTGTGTCTCACGATGGAATCACCTATGACTAATTTGTTTGGTTTTGTGGTTTGCCTTAAGGGCTTGACAGGTGAGACACTAATGTGTGAGCTATTATGTGTATTGTGTTCTGCAGAGGAAGTATTATGTGTAGCATGGTTGTGTTTGTGTTTGGGAGGTCTCTGATGTTTAGGTATGTTTCTGGTGAGGACCTCCACATTTGTAGGTATGTGTGATATGGGTTTTGGTGGGGTAGGTGGTGAGGTGTGCATGCTGACAACCTGCTCATTGTCATATGTACTGACTGGTGTGTGAGAAAGCATGGATTCAAGGATCTTAATATAGTTTCATTTCTCACATGTTGAGTTTATGTGGACTAGAAGTAGAGGAGCATCGGTGAACATGAGGCAGTTGCTACACTGCCTCAGGATGCCCATGGCAACCAAGTTGGCAGGTGAAACTGTGGGAAATTGTCTGTTCATAGTGTTAGGTAAATTCATAAGATCAGGAAAACAGGTCGCATTTAGAAATTGCTAGTGGGTGAGAGGTGTTTTGGTACCTCTGAGGCAAGGGTTAGTGTTCCATCTGAACAACTCTGGAGGACCACAAACATAGTGCTAAGGGAAAATTTAACACGTATGCATCTGTTACCACCAATAGTAATTACCAGTATGCAGCAGTGCACGGTGCTGCACTACATGCAAACAAGCGCAAACGGGGGGCTTAAATAAAACAAGAAATAACACTTTTAACTCAAACTAGCCAATAAGGACACTGTCTCTGAGCTCTAGTCCAATTACCCTAGATTAGATGGGACACAGGGGTGAAGAAGGGCCTTCACCAACAAAGATGGCTTGAATTTTGATGCTCAGAATTTACAAAACAGACCCAGAAACAGCAAACCTGGAACCAGGCTATGCTACATCTGAACTAGTACAGTATACAGTAAAATGTGACAAAAAACAGTTCAGACAATTCAAACAGACAGTAGAATGCAAATACATATTAAAAGTGCAATATAAGAGCAAAAACAGGCAATTATATTTAGTTGGAAGCAATGGATGCCTCAGAACTTTCAGTATTTCAATGAAGAGCTTGTTTTAGTGTTCAAGTGATATCAAACTGTCTAGATTCAGCAAGTCAGAGTCTAGCCTATGCTATAAAATGCAGTAGTACTAGAAATTCAGCTTGCATAAAATCACAGTCACAACAGCAAAAAACGGTTTAAATAAAGCAGCAATTCACCAGCAATTCGCAGTTTAGAAGGGTGTAGTCCACACTCTCCCTCCACAACAGTCTAGACCACAAGCCTTCCTAATGTAGACCAACTGGTTTTAGAGCTCAAGAGCCACAGCTAAAACCTTCAGAAAACAGATACAATAAGCCTTCAACCAGCAATTTCCAGCTTAGAATGGTGTAGGCCATCCTCTACTGCCGCAAGAGTTTAGACCATGAATCTTACTAATGTAAAGTAACTGGTTTGGAGCCCAAGTGCTTAAACCAGAATAAAAAAAAACTTAGAATCACAGGCACAATAAGCCTTTACCAGCAATTCCCAGGTTAGCAGGGTGTAGGTTATGCTCTCATGAACAAAAATAAATTCATTATGTCTGACATGTCTAATCATAACTCTCTGTGTTGTGTTTAGCTGAAAGAACTGATATTTTGTTTTTCCCAGAATATGTTAGAGGAACACAACACTACTGATTTGAAAAAAAATTCCATTTGTGTAATAATGTGGTGTGTGTTACTTGTATGTTTGTTTTAGTGTTTTATGTCAGAAAAGCATATACTTAAATGCCACCAGCATGTTTTAAATATATAATAATAGATGAAATATTTAAAATCTATACCTATTTTTGCCCTTTTGTCCCACCATTATTATAGAATTTGTCCAGGTTTATTCAGCTAAGAGAATGAGAGGCATGTGATTGTAGCCACTGTCCAATCTCACACTTCTGCTTACATGCACTCACAAATGCAAACAGAAACATAAACAGATACACACACATACATTTCTATTTTTTTTTACATTACCTACTATACATTGATATCACCATGGTTCCACATTAATTTCATTATATGTCTGTAAAAACTAAAACCTTGTAAACAGGTGACATGATACAAAGCAAACTGAGTATTTCACAAGTAATGGTTATGTATTTTCCAAACAAAGTGCAAAAAATTTTCAGTGGTGCTTTTAAATTTGTTGTTAATGTTTATGGGGATTTCTTACAACTTTTCTTTATTTTTCTTGTTTTGTTATACAGTTTACTAATATGGGAATTTGACTAGAGAGGTTTATTCCTAAATTTACTATTATATCAACAATGTACAGGTATGGACTTTTAAGTAGGTGTTTAGGTACTAAGAAAAGCAGCAGGTAAATGAGGCAGCTCTTGACAGCTGGGTACATTTGCAGAGGATTGTGGGATTGCGGAGAATGTTGAATAGGTCTTCCACATGCTGAATTAGGTTTGCCTTGGAGAATTCCATAAAGAGAGCATAATTTATTTGTGAGGTAGTCCCACTAGGCCTAACGGAGATGATGACTGATTTACAGTCAGATTTTACCAGGGATGAGGAATTGCTAGGTGGGTTAAAGTTGAAGGCAAGTGGGAAGAACCAGCTGTAGGATATTAGAACATGTAGTGGGTATTGTTACCCTGGTAAACAAAGCTAAATAAATAAATAGAAAAAGGTTAGTGGGATGTATTGTATGATCATGTATTAAATCTTGATAAATGCTGAAAAAAAGAACTTCAAGCTAAATTTGCCCTAACCAGTTGACATCCATTCATATAAGTTATATGGTGCATATAACTTGTGCCTGTTGACTTTATACCTTGGTATGTCCTAACAGCAGGGATGAAGTATGGAAATATGTCTCAGGTTTAATATTTTGCGCATACATTGAATTGCTAGATACATTAAATGACCCATCCATTATGGATGTTTTATGTATAGTTAGTTTAAGAATGCCACTTGATCATAACAAATCTGTATAACCCAATCAAAAACTGTTATAAATTTGCAGATTGGCAGGGGTTTTCCTATGGAGTGCCGACATAAGTTGTTTTCCCTTAAAGCACACAAAGTTAAAAACAAAATTACTTACACCTCTCTGAGATGTGGACAAATCTGGAGAAACTGAAACTTTACTCAGATGACACTAAGAGTACAGCCTTCACTGAACAAAACTGGAATATCAAATGTGCGCTTAGCTCTTCATCCAATAAGTTATAATAATGTAATCCCTCAACAGTACAGGCTTACCCTCATTTATTTAAATACTGCAATATAGACTCACACGGGTTTATATTAGAACATCGAACATTTGAAATGTCGAGTGTTCTAATATTGACCCATTTCAGCTGAAAATATTGAAGAAACAGAAAACCAAATTTTTTCCGAAGGAACAAATTCAGTTGTCTGTTTCTGATGCTTCGGTATTTTCAGCGCTCTGGTGGAAAGTTACGGGTCGGGTTCAGGTAAGTGTGCGATTGTGTGGACGTGTGGTTAGGGCGGGTTAGGTGAGTTAGGGTTAGGGCACGGGTGAGGTGACTGTGCGATAGTGACAGATCTTAGGGTTAGGGTTTGGGATAAGGTAAGTGGAAAGTTAGTGGTGTATGTATAGTTTAGTGTAGGGTTAGGTGTAAGAGTTTAGGTGTATGTGTGTGGATTGCTGTTTGTTTGGTGTGCTTGTGTTGTGTGTATGTGTTTTGGAACAGCAAATTTTTTCCCTAGGAAAAAATTCGCTGTTCTGAATGTTCGATGTTTTGTATTTTCGATTGCTAGGGTTCGATATTAGAACACTCGATATTTTGAATGTTCGGTGTTCTAATATAGACCCTACTCACGCACACACACACACACACACACACACACACACACACACACACACACACACACACACACACACACACACACACACACACAGTTAGGATTATTCTTTACTTAACAGTATATTAGCATCTAGACTTACTATAATAGCTATGTTTTGGCAATAAGCAAATGCAAGCATTCCAGTTATATGCATGCATTTTCTGTTTACATTAAATTCTGTTTTATTTAACATGATGTGCCAACTTTGTTTACTCAGTTTTGCAACACTTTATATTTTTTTAGAAAGAAAAATACAAGTTTATGGACCCTCATAATTATATACATACATACATACATACATACATACATACATACATACATACATACATACATACACATATTTCATGCACAGGCAAAGATGCCCTTCTAGCCTGCATGTACCAAAACAGTTATTTCCATAATAACTGTCCAGGTTGCTCTTAAAATATCTAAACTAGTACTTGCTTTAATGCAGTTTGGAAGTATATTCTCCATGTGTCAGCTACTCTCTCAAAGAACCAGTTAGCACACCTCTCATCCCTATATCATTTAGATAAGTTGTGTGATGATTCTCTGCTACTTTTTGATAACCCCAAAGAGATACTTGTCTGTAAATGCTTTCTATAACCGAATAAGGTCACCTTTTAAATGTCTATGTGAGGCACTGTACAAGTCCAGATATTATAATCCTTCATAATAACTTACATTTTCACATCAATGAATGCCCTTAGTATATTTCCACTGTACTCTTTCCAATTTATTCATGCCTGCTGACTTATAAGTTTTCCATATTGTTATTCTGTAATCAAGTTTGGGTCTAATGTGACTAACAAACAAGGATTTCATCATTCTGATTTCTTAGACTTCATAAATCTTTTATAGAACCTATAGTTCTATAACTATCATTAAACAATTTGTTGATATAATTAAAAATACTCAAAGCTGGATCGACTGATATACCCAGGTCCTTAAATTAATCTACAGTTTCAATTACTGTGTGATGTATTGAATATTCTCTACTCAATCTGTTTCTTAAATTTCATATGGTTAGTTTATGATGTATTTATCAGCATATTATTCTCCTGTGCCCAAACAGTCAATTTAGTCAAGTTTTTTTGTAGACATACCCTTTCTGTGGTACGTGTAATCAATTTATCCATTTGCAAGTTATCTGCAACAGGCTGTAGAGTACCTCAGATGAAAGATGGACCTGAAAGATGCAATCTAAACAAGTATGGGCCCAGGACAGAGCCCTGTGGGACACCTTGACTGTGCAATTGGTATATGATATTTGTCCTATTTGTAAGCCATGTCTATATTATCAAGAGTACCATTAATACCTAGTTGTTCTAATTTTTGAATCAGTATTTTGCGTAGTACACCACATCACAGGTGGTTATAGATCTGTTTTCAACATATGCATGGTGGCATATGGTTTCCAGTCCCAACCTTTCTAGTTCTAACAATAATTTGTCAAAAATAATCTTCTCCATTATTCTCCCATAACATAAAGTAAACTTATGTGTCTGCTTGAATCGGGGTTTGTCCTACTCCCCTTTCTCGTAAAGAAGTGCATGTCTCCAGTCTTGAGGAATCTTTCCATATTTAAAAGGTCTCCTCCCTGTACTTTGCTTGAGTCTAGTCTGCATAGTTCTTTTTCAGTATAATCCAATAAGATTTCAGTATCTGAGGTTACCTGCATGTTAGTTGGACAAGTTATCAACCCTTTTGAGGATCCAAACTGTTTTACATAATTTTTTATAAATATGTCTATAATCTGTTGTGTCTTAAAATAAATTTTAGAATCTGTACAAAGTTTCACAAAGTTTAACAACTTGTATGTTTTTATTCCTACCACATCTTATCTATAAAATGGTTTCCTATTATGTTCCATATCTTTATATAAATTTTCTTCAAAATTTTCTTGAGCTTGTCTCGCACTATGTTAAATTTGTCTGCCCAGATTGTTTATAGTTCAGCTTCTTTTCTGTTTCTTATATTTTTTTGTCTCTCACCTTAATCAAGTATCTTGTTCTTATGAAAGTATATCTTCCTGACATTGGGTGCCTAGATCCTGATATTAAAACATTTTTGATTTTTTTATATTCAAACAAATTCTATTTAAAAACGTATCACATTCCTTTTGCAGTTTTTCCACTAAACACATACGTTTTACATAACGACTGTATTGCTTCCTTATAATCTGTTATTTATCTTCAGTGCATTTGGTTTAGATTACAGTTTGGCAGAATTATCTAGCAACAATGTAATTTTATAACCCCATGATCACGGTGCATCAATGGTGGTACAGCTTGACATGAAGTAACAATAATTTCTTTAGGAATACAATGTCTAGTATGTCCGGTTCCCTGATAGACTTTTTTGCAATCTGAAGCACTTGTTGTTCCTGAACATACATTGTAAATAATTTCTTTACTTATGTTGTTGAATAAATATTATCAGTTCTCAGTTATAGCTGGTATATCCAAATATAATTGAGTTGAAATTCCTTAATTATTACTTGCCAAAACAGAAAAGTTCACAGGAACACTATGCTATTCGCTGTTTTTTTTTCCATAGGAAATCATTGTGTGTGCTTGCAGTGATTCATTTGTTTTAAGATATTTCTCCATTCTGCAAGCTGATGTGACCATGGGGTTGGTATATATAAGTTCAGGGGGCATTCCTCCCACATCAAGGGTTGTAAAGAGGCTAGAAAACACTTGCAGTTTAATTTCTGACTTTTTTTATTTCAGCCATAAGCTATCAGTGGTTTGGATCCTCAACATTCTGACATTTGAGGTTCCACAGAAGAAATGTGTACAAATCACAATACAGTACAATATTAAGTAGATTTCTTGCTGCCAAAATGCTCCTGCAGCTAATACAATTTGGTTTAACTATGACATGTTCATTTTGCTCTTCTTACTTGGTCATAAGCATTTAAGACAACTGCTCTAGAAAGACAAGCAAATATTGTTATAAACTTGTTTTAATGCATTTTATTTAAAGTTATTACAGCTCAGTGGAACCTTGATTCAATCCGTCAGTTTCTTAAGATAATGTCAGTTACTGAGCATATTTCTCATTTTGTTCTGCAAGCTTTGCCATGTGCATCCCATCACTAAAAACAATCTGCTTCAGGATTGCTGTATCACAGGTAAAAATATGTAGGATGTTCAAAATGAAAGTATAATTTTCAACAAAACATCACTCACAGCTTATGGTTCAAAGAATTAAACAAAATATGGTTTGATGACTCACATTTACCAAATATTCTCACTTTGACTTTCAAAAGCTGTTTATTTGTGCCATCATTTTGTTCACTGTTCTAGTGTTTGAAATGAGTCTTTTTCCAGGGGGTTGGTTTTTAAGAGCCACAGCTGGTTAAATCTGTGGCTTCCAAATGAAAAATAAAGAAAAAGCCATTCATAACTGAAATCCAATGAGTCACAGCGGATACTATTTCCATCCATCTCGGTTTTGATCAGTAAACGTATTTCCCATAGCACTCATAAAGACTTATTTGCACCACACAGTAATTTCATTGAGAAGGCATGCACTGGTTTTGAGCTATCAATTTCAGTTCACATTAAACTGTCACTCAGTCAGTTTTAAGATTATCGGTATAAATGTACAATCAGGAAGGTATTATTTTATCATTTCACAGTTGTAGCAGCTTAGAAAACCAAAGACTTGTAAATTGACTTGTTCTAACTTATTTTACTAACTTTTGCATTTTAAAGATGAGGTCCACACACACTGCAAGAGGTATTGGAGACATGCTATGTACCAGGTTTTAAAAGATTCCATCTTAAAGCTTACACAATGGCAATCTCAACTGCATTAACATTTGACCTCTGTCTAATGCAAGAGATATTAACTGTTGTTTTTATGATATTAATTTATATAGATATAATTTGCACATTTTTCTAAATATCTCAACAACCAAGTATCACCGACAGAACTCCTTAGCCTCATATGAAAGTTCTCAGCTAGATAAATAAAATGCTCTGGATAGTATGTGTGTCACTTGAGTGGTTGCTAAGCTATTGTAAGCTGTTCACAACATGTTACAAATGTAATAGTTACTGTGTTTACTGTGACTTACAAAATTTGGTTTAAGACCTGGAACCTAAAGAATACTACCACTATAAAAATAGTTTGTGCTGAAGGGTTTGTCATTTATACTTCTTTCATAACCCTATAATTCCAGAAATATGAACATTTATTAGAAATGTGAGGACATAATGTGATTCTGTCAAAAGGCTTAGGCTTCGCCCATGGAAGTTACAGTGCAAACTTCCTGAGCTCCATTGGAGTGAATGAGTTAATACTGTTAGTATTTGTTAATGTATAACAGTGCAGGTATAGTTTTAAAACTGTATAAATGGGCTTTATTTTTATATTTAAGTAAACAACTGGCAATCAGTTATTGTCCAAGTCTAAAGCTGACTTTAGAAAGCAAACATACATTAACAAGTTCACTATTGTATCATTATCTAACTTACGTTGTTACATTCAATAATGTGGATTAGGCTCTAGAAATTTTGGTTAAAGTGTTGAGTTCTGTTCATTAATGAAGTATGTTATGCAGAATCGTATTTGACTTTGACTTTTTTACCATATAATGTGATGTTCAGAAAATATTGATGAAAGAAAGCTCTCATATTCCAATAACTTTGACATATTCTAAATATAATTTTATAAACTGTGATGTTTGACTCTTTTGTGGCACTTCACTATCATAGGATTGGACTGAAGCTTTTGTCGGGCTAGAATACATTTAAAAAATGTGTGCATACTGGTGTGTAGGCAAAGATTCAAAATTAGTGAACTGTTACACTGGAAAATAGTTAATTCACTTCAAACGTACTTGCATGCCAGAGAGCAGAGAGGTTTTTAGGCACACTTCATTTATTGTTGTGTGCTATGTTTTTCTATGATACTAGTTTAAATATATTAAAAATATAGTCATATGTTATACCTCATCTGCTCTTAGTGTTACTCTAAGAGAATCAACGTTCTTTGCTGATGTCTTCAGCACAATAACTGGTACAGAAGGGAATGTTTTTAAAATGTAAATTGTTGATTATGAATATAAGATGTAATCATTCTTACATTTTCATCATTATAGACAATCCAACAGCAAATAACCATACTGGTCATCTATCCATCCATGAATATACCGTTTTCCCATTTTTGCTTATGAGTTAAGGGTGTCACATTTAAGGGTGAAAATGATCTAGATCACATCATCAAGTTAAAAGCCTTAATGATTAAATAACTTCTGAAATGTTGTACAGCCATCTGACTAGAGAGCTGTTGTGAAAAATGTCTGCTTCTTTGCATGAACATAAACGTACACAGTAGTTAAATGAACAATGCTAAGAAAGATATGTTTCTAAACCAGAAGAAAGTGAAGTCAATGCCTTCTAACAAAAGTATGATTTTTAGAAACAAAACTGTTTATGTAACAAAAAAATGCAATTATTTTTAAAATTGATAGTTTGTCATTTTCATTTAGACTGCTTTTAATAGGAACAGCCGCATACACAGAATTAATTTATACAGATGCCACTGCATTTCTAGAATGTAAAAAAAGCAGATGAATTAGTTGAATACAAGGAGGCAGGGCATATCCACCTCACACAGTTTTCCACTTTCTAAAACCCGATTCTCATGCCTAGGTGTTTTTTAACACAACATTGTTCTAGGTATATTCAGCAAATTAGCTGGTCTTGTCCTCCAACCTGAGTGTGATACCTGAAACAAATACACTATGCAAAACTAATCTCAAAACAATGTCATAGTAACTGCTTACTATATTTTGTTCTGACAATCCCTAGAAAACTGGTCACTTTCAGTTTAAAGTCAACTTCCTCCTGTCCACCTTCTTAGCTTGTGGCATGTAATATAACCTTCAGTTTATTGATTAATCTTCAGTGAGACACAGTGCCAAAGATGTTGATGAAATCCATATGTAAACAAACTCCCAGGTTACCCACTGTCCCTTATCTGGTGACTTTCAGAGAAAAAAAAATGAGGCTGGATAACAGTATCTCTGCTGCTATTATTGTAATTTTGCTCAAAGTAAAAAGACTGCTCATCAGCCCTTTTTCACATACTGTCCTCTTACATTGTGGGAAAAAAAAAAACTAAAAATTACACTGGTTGAAAGAAGCGTGCATATACACCATATATAAAGACAATATATAGTGCAGTGTTATAACTCCATGAGTTAATGCCATAGCTTCAGTATCAGTGGCTGATACTCAATTTGATTAGCAGCCTAAATCCTATTCTGTAGCTCATCTGCAAGAAAGCATTTAGGAACCCCAATATCCTACAACACAGAATCCGTCACATGACGTCCTGAAACTGATGTGAGACGAACAAGCCTGTAAGTAATTGGTTTCATCCTAGTGCTACGCATGTATAAAGGAGCCAGCAAGGTCATGTGGTCTTGCATATGAAGTAAACACCAAGATCGTCTGGCCTTGCATATAAAGGAACAACCAAGGTCATGTGGCCTTGCCACTGCATTCCAATTTCTAAGGACAGATTCTGCAACATCATCAGCACCTACTAAACAATCAAGCCCACTTTTATTTTTTCAGTACAACACAGTGAGTTTCTCCATCATTCTCTGTAACTTCCTACACTACAGTCTGATGAGTTTCTTCTCTCCTAATGATTAGCTCTCTCTTTCCATGCTGTGAGACTGCCCTCCTATAATTCCTAATGTATCAAAAGTATTGCTCTCCTGTTGTGCCTCACCATCAAAAATTGTAATATTTTCAAAAGCATCAATGCTCTGATGATCTTAGTCATACCATTAAACTTTCTGGAGATTTCCGTCTTATCAACTGTTTGTGCTTTCCCCCTCCCTGGATGTATATGTATTGACACGACAGTAATGAATTCTATATCTGCTTCATGTTATATCACATTTTTGCACATGAGGTCAGGGTGTCATTTCAACAGTGACAATCATCTAGAGCCACGGTGTACACCACTGGGTGGCTAACCTTGCCATGATAATTCATCTATGTCACATACTTGCACACACATTCACACCTAGGGCCAATTTAGAGTGTGTCTTTGGAATGTGGGAGGAAACCGCAGCACCAAGATGAAACCCACTGGAACGTAGAGGAGGCAAGCAGACTCCTCACAGGAGCCACCCCAGCCAAGGTTCGAACCGGAGAACCTTTTGCTGTGAGGTGACAATGCTAGCTGCTGCACCACAGGGCCACCCCACCACTGTGCCTCCCACTAACATTTCATTAACTCTGACCCTCTTTGATTTATACTTTACATCAATCATATAAAAATAAAACAAGTTACAAAGAAGTCAAAACAGCAGATAGTCTTACTATCTTATTTGTCTTGCTAGTAATTATATGAAGAAAATAAAACTTAAAAATACATGAATTTCAATGTGATTTGTGCCTAATTTTCAATCAAAGAATTTGTAGAGGTGTTAAAATTCTTCAAGAAGATCTTAATATACTGAGTAGCCCTTAAAACTTTAAACAGGAATAGCTCCAGTATGGATGGGCTTTCTGAGATGTCGGAAGTTCTGATTTAATCCTTCATACTAGAGTATCTAATGTATTTCAACTCTGACAATTCCTATTAAACTGAATGATATTTTGTAGATATTGTACATTCAATGTATACTATTTATTCTAAAGATGGGTGTGAATATTTATTTTATATTGCTTTAATAGGAAGACATTTTAAATGTTATTATTTTAAAAGTATTTTTATTGGGAAAACAAACTGAAATGTATTTGTAAAGCAGACAATGCTATGATTAAATTTTCCTCGCATAGATGTCAGATGTAGTTTGTTGCATCAAAACAAGCTTTAATTGAAATTGTATATAACCCTTTTGGAAGTGAAATAAATGTTTACATTAAAAGGTTTTTAGCATTTACTTTTGCATTCTTTGATGTTTTTTATTCTGTCTCAGAATTAAGAGTACATAGATAAAATCTTATTATATGCCAGAATGTTAAACCTATATTGTACAGATTCTTGAGGGTATTAAAATTTTTCCTTTCTACCACTCTAATACTAGTGGCCTCAACATCAATCCACTTCACTGTTGACTCATAGCTCAGATCTGAAGATACTGGCTATACGGTAAGAGGTGTGAAAGAGGTAAGTGCCTCACCTTCTACAAAGGGCAGATTTCTCAGTAACATAACACCAACACCTCTAGTAAAGAGGTAAGTGCCTCACCTTCTACAAGGGGCAGATTTCTCAGTAACATAACACCAACACCCCTAGTAAAGAGGTAAGTGCCTCACCTTCTACAAAGGACACATTTCTCAGTAACATAACACCAACACCCCTAGTAAAGAGGTAAGTGCCTCACCTTCTACAAGGGACAGATTTCTCTACAAAGGGCAGATTTCTCAGTAACATAACACTAACACATCTAGTAAAGAGGTAAGTGCCTCACCTTCTACAAGGGGCAGATTTCTCAGTAACATAACACCAACAGCCTTAGTAAAGAGGTAAGTACCTCACCTTCTACAAGGGGCAGATTTCTCAGTAACATAACACCAACAGCCCTAGTAAAGAGGTAAGTGCCTCACCTTCTACAAGGGGCAGATTTCTCAGTAACATAACACCAACAGCCTTAGTAAAGAGGTAAGTGCCTCACCTTCTACAAGGTGCATATTTCTCAGTAACATAACACCAACAGCCCTAGTAAAGAGGCAAGTGCCTCACCTTCTACAAGGGACATATTTCTCAGTAACATAACACCAACACCCCTAGTAAAGCGGTAAGTGGCTCACCTTCTACAAGGGACAGATTTCTCAGTAATATAACACCAACACCCCTAGTAAAGAAGTAAGTGCCTCACCTTCTACAAGGGACAGATTTCTCATTAACATAACACCAGCACCCCTAGTAAAGCGGTAAGTGGCTCACCTTCTACAAGGGACAGATTTCTCAGTAACATAACACCAACACCCCTAGTAAAGAGGTAAGTGCCACAGCTTCTACAAGGGGCAGATTTCTCAGTAACATAACACCAACACCCTTAGTGATGAACTCCAGAACTGCCCGTTGAAGAGAATCTTCTCTGCTTATAGCTTACCTGATGGTAATGCAATCCAGGGTATATCAGAAGAATTTCAGAGTTATTAAGTAAAATGGAATAGTACAATCAATTCCACTACTTTACCAGGGCAGTCAGCAAACATTAATTAGGCGAAATATTTATGCAAACTTTTAAGATGGCTATGACGAAAACGAAGAAAGACTCAAATTATGTCTTATAAACAATAGATGAAAATTCATGTTATTTATTTTACATCACTTTTCTCTCCAAGTACAGAACAACTCCAAGCTGTACTAAAAGACAAACAGATGTATAACTTTTCTTGACTATACTTGTCACAAGCAGGATCGACAGCTGCAGAACTGCTGACTAAACAACTCACTGTGAGGAGAAATGTTTTTGACTACAAGTATATCAGAACCAGAGTGGATGTGCCGGGACCACAGCTGAGTGGGACTGCATAGAAGAAAGAACATTTGAAAAAATTCTAGCACAATGAGCGTGCAGGGGACATATAAATCAATTAAAAGGTTCAGTGCATCTTTGGGATACCACTGGACAAGTTTCAAAGTGAATTCTTGGAATTATCATGGACAAAACATTCTCAGTTTCATACTGAATTCACAAAGCAATGCAGGATTTTCTTACAGGGGACATTCTGAGTAACAGATGCCTAGACCAGCAATGGCTGAGGATATTGGCACTCCTGAAAAAGTGAATTCCAGGTACCAGAGTAGGGGACACTGAAGGATGGTTTGCTGTATGTAATGACTGAGTCTGTTTCCAATGCTAATGTGTTCCCTGGCAGGTGAAAGAATTAGTCAGTTTTGCCAATGTGTTTGAGCTCAGGAAAGATGCTTAGAAAACCATTTTTAATGACTATCCTACTGATTAGTTATGCAAATTACCATGTTTCTGAGCATGCAAATAAACAGGACATTTAGTGTACTAGGACTGCATAAGTACCTCATCAGCTGGATCTGTGTACAGATTGTGAAATACCATTTTACCCATCAGCCTGAACTAAGAGGGGATGATATGCAGCATAGAGGAGTGCTTAGTCAGAATAACATTGAGCATCTGTGTGTATGTATGCATGTATATATATATATATATATATATATATATATATATATATATATATATATATATACGTATACATATGTCATATTATCAAATTCTCATTTCCTGAAAATTACATTCATGAGATGACTTCACCAAAAACTTATTTTAATTAAAATCCAGATCACCAAAGTTGTACTCTGGGGAAACTAACCAAATGGCCACCACGAAAAGAAAAAAGAACCGAAGCAAGTTAAACCCACCCAAGTGGTGGGCTGCACCCCACACACACACACCCCAACTAAATATACCAACTCTGAGATCACACTATAGTGGAGAAAATGGCAAAGTTCCCCATGATGACCAAGTTGTTAGTTTCCCGTAGTACAAGTTTAGTGTTCTGGGTGTTCGGTACAACAAGTTTTCTGTGAAGTTGTCTAGTGAATGTAATTTCCGAGTAAGTGAGAATCCAATAATATGAAGTAGACCTATAGATACCGTATAAACATAGAACATTATATGAAAGGAGAGTAAATGTGATATTAATGCTGATAATATGCTGAGATAACAGCAAGGACAGTGGTTACATTAAGGGCTATTCGCAGTCATTCTGTATCCTCCACGCCATCCTGTGTAAACAAGGCATGAGCCATACAGCAGCTGTGTCATGTGCAGCAGAAAGGGACATGCTTTACCAGTGTTGTCACTGGACCTCAGATATGCAGGATATTACCTAGACACAGGTCTTAGACAAGCATGTGTTTTATATTAACGTACATTATAAACAGTAATATATTAGCAATCTAAATGCACAAGTGACAAATGACAACACAGATCTGATGACATTGCAGTAGTTCGAAGTCTTTGTTCATAAATGCAGTGCATCTACTACATGATTATACTGGGCATACTCACAAGGCATTAAAGCAAACACTGCCGTAACAGTACGTAAACAACACAAACACAAAAGAAAGTGTTTAAACATAGACACAATCACACTTTATGATGATCTGGCATCATGCCATTCAGGAAGACATGTTATGTCAGTCCTCATGCCCAATAAAGCTATACAGTATAAAGGAAATAGTTACAGTAATGTATAAATGTTCAGAGACAGACATACTATGCAGTGCATTATTTAGTAATGCCTGTGAACAATCAATGACATACTTAATGCATCTGTCTTGCCAGACTTAATACATGCCAGGACAGATGCATATCTACCTGTGACAACAGAAATAGTCATATTGTGTGTCATGAAGGGCTTACAGCACATTGCTGTTCAAATGGGCATGGATCTCCTACCATGTCTGGTGAAGCCTTAAAAATGTTGACCTCTAATTGCAATAAATACTTCCTTTACCACAGTTATGTGACAGACAGATGTTGCCAGATTCAAACCCCTGCCTATAATATTATGCACTCTACAGAGCTGTGTATTGACTGTGTCTGACACATAACATAGCAATGGATCTTGTTACAAATAAATGAAATTAAGGTGTGAAGTAATAAAGGACATTTGAGGATAATGTACGATATGATTTTGTCAAATGATGTCAAGGAGATAACTATGTTAATACAACTGTTAACATTGCAATATTAATGTTTCCCGGCTAAATAAGCTGTTTCTGTTGTTTGTACAATATTGTCCCAGATTCAAAACTCGCTGTATCTCTGTAGATAAGCTATACAAGTAATTACTGAATGTATGTGAAGCAGGAGCCCTCACACCACAACCTTCACAGAACAACTGTTTCACTGGCAGGGTATTACAAACTGACTTCAGATTTCTTTCTGCAAAATAAAAATTGAGAATAACAACTTCATGCAGTGCTGTTTGTGTAATATCAGTACATTCATAAAATGTTTCCCTTTACTGGAACTGAACAGCAAGCTATGCAAGTCCACCAGCTACTGACGTGTATGAATCACTTACTCCACAATGGAAGTGTTAACAAAACTGCGAGACTCCACTTATGTGAAGTCATTACATCAAATGATTGTGTTGCAATTTGTATAAGGTAAACAGGCTTAGGAAGGTTTCTCCCACTGTAAATGGAAACATTATAACACTTGTGGATGTCAATCATACATAACAGTATTAGGACACACAATGCTTGAAGTCAGCCAGTGTGAATTTTGAACACCTGACTATTCAAAGACAGAAGTTACATGATACTGGAAAGAATGAACGTGCCACAGTGCCACTGATGTGACAGTCATGAGATATTTTGGTCTTGAAGCCATGACATCACCTGTTATTTCTTTAAAAGGCTGTCATTATATGTGTCTTTCTCATAGATTCACAACTTGTTCCTAGGCTAACAACTGGCACCGTTTCTAAGCTTGGCCAAGTTTTCCCTAAAGAAGAATGACATCCTGTATCCAAACAGGATATTGAGGGCCAGGCATTTATAAGCTACTTCTGTCCATAAGGGACATGGGTGCCAGGCCCAGAGTAAGTTTCATGTACCCAATCCATTGGTCTAGGTTGCACTTAAACTGGGTAACAGACAAATTCAGCTTCACATGGATGGGAAGCCTGTTCTGTAAGAGGGGCAGTCAATGGGTCACATATCTGTCTCTCCAGAATGTTCTGTTTAAGTCACAGACAAAATTCAGATCCTTAGACCTTGTATTTGTGATGCTGTTTGACACACAAATATGCAGGAGATTCATAAGTGTAGGGTTTTGTGCATGCTTTGTAAGCCAGGCATAGATCACCCCTCAGCAATATATAGGAGACTGAGTAAAGGGAAATGGATTTAAGGTGCTCTGCATAAGGCAGGTTTGTTACACTTTGTATTCTTTTTGTAAAGAACCTCTGAGGTCACTCTAGTTGCTGCATATGCCTGGTCAGGTACATCCCAAAGTGAACATTGTCTCTATGACTGGTCAGATAATGAGGGACTGCAGTGAGATAATGATCTCTTTGGACCTAGACGTCATGCTCTTAACATTGTCTCTATGACTGGTCAGATAATGACGGCCTGCAGTGAGATAATGATCTCTTTGGACCTAGATGTCATGCTCTTAACATTGTCTCTATGACTGGTCAGATAATGACGGCCTGCAGTGAGATAATGATCTCTTTGGACCTAGACGTCATGCTCTTAACATTGTCTCTATGACTGGTCAGATAATGACGGCCTGCAGTGAGATAATGATCTCTTTGGACCTAGACGTCATGCTCTTAACATTGTCTCTATGACTGGTCAGATAATGAAGGACTACAGTGAGATAATGATCTCTTTGGACCTAGACGTCATGCTCTTAACATTGTCTCTATGACTGGTCAGATAATGACAGCCTGCAGTGAGATAATGATCTGTTTGGACCTAGACGTCATGCTCTTAACATTGTCTCTATGACTGGTCAGATAATGACGGCCTGCAGTGAGATAATGATCTCTTCGGACCTAGACGTCATGCTCTTAACATTGTCTCTATGACTGGTCAGATAATGAAGGACTGCAGTGAGATAATGATCTCTTTGGACCTAGACATCATGCTCTTAACATTGTCTCTATGACTGGTCAGATAATGACGGCCTGCAGTGAGATAATGATCTCTTTGGACCTAGACGTCATGCTCTTAACATTGTCTCTATGACTGGTCAGATAATGACGGCCTGCAGTGAGATAATGATCTGTTTGGACCTAGACGTCATGCTCTTAACATTGTCTCTATGACTGGTCAGATAATGACGGCCTGCAGTGAGATAATGATCTGTTTGGACCTAGACGTCATGCTCTTAACATTGTCTCTATGACTGGTCAGATAATGACGGCCTGCAGTGAGATAATGATCTTTTTGGACCTAGACGTCATGCTCTTAACATTGTCTCTATGACTGGTCAGATAATGATGGCCTGCAGTGAGATAATGATCTGTTTGGACCTAGACGTCATGCTCTTAACATTGTCTCTATGACTGGTCAGATAATGAAGGACTGCAGTGAGATAATGATCTCTTTGGACCTAGACGTCATGCTCTTAACATTGTCTCTATGACTGGTCAGATAATGACGGCCTGCAGTGAGATAATGATCTCTTCGGACCTAGACGTCATGCTCTTAACTACAAGTTGCACAGTATAAAAGGACTTCCTCACCATGCTGGTTGCATGCTAGTCGAAGTTAAGGCCACTGTCTAAGTGCATACCCATTTCCCTTACCACAAGGGGTGACTTTTCAACATGGTAATTAGCCAGGATGGTTGACTATTTGGGAGTATAATCTGCTGCTTCATATAACTAAACACACATGATGCATAATGCAGTTGTCACTGTGACAGAAGAATGACAACAATGCACAATGTATGGATAATTATGGATTTGAACACATTCCTTTCTAGGGCAACAGCATATGGTCTCATGTCCTCACATCACAGGAAAAACATCAATAGTTGTCATATTGTCCAATTGTCATCCCATGGCAGCATATTTATACAATAAAGCATTTCTGTCTGGAGAAATGAGTACAAGATTGTAATAGGAATTCTGAGACATACATGTAGACAGCAGACAGCTGACTGACAGCACTGCTACCTACATGCACATTCAAAGATATACTAACACAAGTCAGTCTAAGTAGTAACAGATGGATTTGAACAGACTGCCTAAATCGCATGCACCACACAAGATGTTGGTTTCCAATTGTGACAGTGCACATTTGAATGAATGACATCACCATTGTTTAATATGATGATGTTATTTTAAAAAGGTAAGAAGATGGTTGAAGATCGCAGTAACAATACACAGCTAAACACATTACCAGCCTTTTCCACAAAGCATAACAGATGAGCACACATACACAGCTGTCAGTCATTGCTGGATTCAAACCTCCTCCTGCTGTACTTATACAGTCTAGACAGTACATTATCAACAGCTGGTGCCACAGGATAAGTCATATGCCCATTAACATGTGGCTTATTTTTGATAGTATAATGTAAGCACTGTGTTTCCAAAACTGTATATTGCCGGGGGGGGGGGGGGGTAATACAAATTTATAGGGTAATCTTCTGCCAGTCTGATGAAGTTTAATTAATTTGGACAAAAGGACTTACTCTGGTGTTTGGTGTATTGCAATAAAGTAAATAAAAAGTAAATAAAATAAAGTTTCTTTCAGTGCTTAATAGTGCTTTTGTTTTATTATTATTTTTTTTTTATTTCAAGCCATTACCCAGCTAGTTTGTTTTATATCCTAAGAGATTAGTTTACATTTCCTTTCTGCACATATTTCTGTTGTGTTACTGTTTGCTTTTTCATCACAATTATTCAAAGAAGACCTGTACAAGACAGTGTTCACAACAGGGAGCAGCAGGATAACAGTGTGTTAAGGAAAAGTATAGCCAGCAGTTACACTCACAGAAGTCATAACTTCTTCTTCTCTTTCAGCTGTTCCCGTTAGGGGTTGCCACAGCGGATCATCTGTTTCCATTTCTTCCTGTCTTCTGCATCTTGCTCTGTCACACCAACCACCTGCATATCCTCTCTCACCACATCCATAAACCTTATCTTTGGCCCTCCTCTTTTCCTCTTACCTGGGAGCTTCATCCTTAGCATCTTTTTCCTAATATCCTCAACATCCCTCCTCAGCACATGTCCAAACCAACGCAATCTCGCCTCTCTGACTTTGTCTCCAAACCGTCCAACCTGAGCTGACCCTCTAATATACTGATTCCTAATCCTGTCCATCCTTGTCACACCCAGTACAAATCTTAACATCTTTAACTCTGCCACATCCAGCTCTGACTCCTGCCTTTTCGTCAATGCTACCGTCTCCAACCCATATAACATAGCTGGTCTCACTACCCTCTTGTAGACCTTCCCTTTCACTCTTACTGGTACCTGTCACAAATACCCATTCCACCCTGCCTGTACTCTCTTCTTTACCTCTCTTCCACACTCACCATTACTCTGAACTATTGTCCCCAAGTATTTAAACTCATCCACCTTTGCCACCTCTACTCCCTGCATCCTCGCCATTCCTCTGTCCTCCCTCTCATTCACACACATATATTCTGTCTTAGTCCTGATGACCTTCATTCCTCTTCTCTCTAGAGCATATCTCCATCTCCCCAGGGTCACCTCCACCTGTTCCCTACTCTCACTACAGATCACAATGTCATCTGCAAACATCATAGTCCATGGGGCCTCCTGTCTGATCTCATCTGTCAACCTGTCCATCACCATTGCAAATAAGAAAGGGCTCAGAGCTGATCCTTGATGTAATCCCACGTCCACCTTAAATGCATCTGTCACTCCCACTGCAGACCTCACCGCTGTCACACTACCCTCGTACATATCCTACACCACTCTTACATACTTTTCTGCCACTCCTGACTTCCTCATACAACACCACAACTCCTCTCTAGGCACATAACAAACATTTAAAATCACTGTGGAATTTATCTGTATTTGAACCTTGGCTGTATTCCAAGAAAAATCCACAGACCTGAGCTTTATCTAAACACACCACATAGGAACTTCTACTTCACAAAAGTTCCAAAATGACAACAAATTGCAGAAAAGGGGAATACATGCATTACTATTCATTACCCTTAGGCTATTCAACCGAAAATTAGCCTGACCATACGTAGCTAAGCATAGTAGCTTGAAGGGCACCAGAGTAGTGCGGCAGAAGGTAAAAGCTTACACGATTTTGCCATAAGCTGTGGACTTTTATATTTAGCTTCAGTTACAGTTGGTGCTCAGTGCCAGACATTGTGCAAATGCAAAGGAGGAGGAAATATAATGACAAAGAAGGGAGAAGATACATAGACAGGAGAAAGGCAGAAAGGGACCAAGCTACATAGACAGGGGGGAGAGGCAGGAAGAGACCAAGATACATAGACAGGAGAGAGACAGGAAGGGACCAAGATACATAGACAGGAGAGAGACAGGAAGGGACCAAGATACATAGACAGGAGAAAGGCAGAAAGGGACCAAGCTACATAGACAGGCAAGATGCAGTAAGGGACCAAGATACATAGACAGGAGAGAGGCAGGAAGGGACCAAGATACATAGACAGGGAAGATGCAGGAAAGGACCAAGATACATAGACAGGAGAAAGGCAGAAAGGGACCAAGCTACATAGACAGGCGAGATGCAGTAAGGGACCAAGATACATAGACAGGAGAGAGGCAGGAAGGGACCAAGATACATAGACAGGAGAGAGGCCGGAAGGGACCAAGCTACATAGACAGGGGGAGAGGCAGGAAGGGACCAAGATACATAGACAGGAGAGATGCAGGAAGGGACCAAGATACATAGACAGGGGGAGAGGCAGGAAGGGACCAAGCTACATAGACAGGAGAGAGGCAGGAAAGGACCAAGATACATAGACAGGAGAAAGGCAGAAAGGGACCAAGATACATAGACAGGGGAGATGCAGGAAGGGACCAGGGACCAAGATACATAGACAGGAGAGATGCAGGAAGGGACCAAGATACATAGACAGGAGAGAGGCCGGAAGGGACCAAGCTACATAGACAGGGGGAGAGGCAGGAAGGGACCAAGATATATAGACAGGAGAGATGCAGGAAGGGACCAAGATACATAGATAGGAAAGATGCAGGAAAGGACCAAGATACATAGACAGGGGAGAGGCAGGAAGGGACCAAGCTACATAGACAGGAGAGAGGCCGGAAGGGACCAAGATACATAGACAGGGGAGAGGCAGGAAGGGACCAAGCTACATAGACAGGAGAGAGGCCGGAAGGGACCAAGATACATAGACAGGAGAGATGCAGGAAGGGACCAAGATACATAGACAGGGGAGATGCAGGAAGGGACCAAGGTAGATAGACAGGGGAGAGGCACGAAGGGACCAAGATACATAGACAGGGGACCAAGATACATAGACAGGAGAGAGACAGGAAGGGACCAAGATACATAGACGGGAGATGCAGGAAAGGACCAAGATACATAGACAGGGGAGAGGCAGGAAAGGACCAAGATACATAGACAGGGGAGAGGCATGAAGGGACCAAGATACATAGATGGGAGAGGCAGGAAGGGACCAAGGTAGATAGACAGGGGAGAGGCAGAAAGGGACCAATATACATAGACAGGGGGAGAGGCAGGAAGGGACCAAGCTACATAGACAGGGGGAGAGGCAGGAAGGGACCAAGATACATAGATGGGAGAGGCAGGAAGGGACCAAGTAGCTGCTGACAGATGCAGGATGATGGTCGCTCATAACAATATGTAGGTAACAGCTGTGCATAAAACAAAGTACTAAAAACAGTCAATAACATTTACCTACTGCCTGCATTAAAACCCTTGGAATTATGCAACAATCTATCTATAGATCTGAGTGTTATCTCATCTTGCCACAAAGATACTTGCTACTTTCCTTCTTCATATGCTTTAAATCACTCAGTTGAAGGAGAGTGACAAATTACTGAAACAGAAGGAGTGAACAGACAGAGAAAGAGAGAGGTGGACAGAGAAATAGCAACAGTACTGGGACATGTAGCACCATCTGTGTGGAGTGTTCCTCTTACTTATTTTGTCATTATTACTCTGTCATGCTCTGTACAATAATGTGCTTGCCTATAGGGAGCAAGACGGGGTAGGGAATACACCAAAATTATGAAATAAGTATGATAAGGGGGCTTTACTAAGTCTCCCTGTTGCAGATGGAATGTTTTTGTAAATGATTTCTTGCTGCACTATTCAAATGGTATATTACCGAAATGTTGGAAAGATAGATTAATACAGATATTTGCAGTTAACCAAAAGGTAGGAATATAACATGTCAAACCAATGGTAATATGCAAAAACATCAGTCTACAGACAGGGAACTATCTCAACATACCAAATAGGAACTTGTAGTGTATTATATCCAGCAGACTAAGATCTGTTATAGCAACTGTTTCTCAGTGGGGCCTTTAGTCTGCCCTTACCCTGTATTTTCAAAGCACGGTATATTTAAGCCTATCTGCATGGAAGCAATCGGACTACTGTGGCTGAAATGAAAATATTCAGCTTTTGCAATAGGAAGATAAATGGCATTCACCGTCACTCAGCCTTGGTGAAAGATGCCAACCTCTGTGCAAATGCTGAGGACAAAAAGTAAAGGCATTTCCATGAACCATTTCTGGCCATGTGTGCTGTGTGTATTTTATCCAGATTAGACATGTGAAAAAGGGGTGGATAAAGCAGTGGTGAAAATGGGGGTAGCAAGCAGAGGGTAAGACACGGGAATGAATCGAGGAATTTGCAGGAGGGTGGTGGGAGAGCACCATGGCTATCCATATCTTCACAACATAAATGTACTCAGTGTCATGACTGTGGTGAGTTACCACACTAGGTATGGGTGACAACAACAGAATAATGTTGTATAATGAATTGGACCAAATCAAGTGTGGCAAGATGACACACGGGTGAACTGGAGAGCTATGTATGGGGAGTAATTTTTGGTGTGATAGATGCCCTTTTCTCATATATATTTTTTTTTTGGAGAGACAGGAATGTTGGGGAAGGTGCTTAGGAATGAGAGGGTAAGGTAGTTAAGGCAAGTTAAGTAGCAGCCATAGCACACTGTGACTGTGGATAGATAGGGGACCTCAGAGGCACATCCCTGTACAGCTTGAGAACAGTGAGACTCTAGTACTTTTCCTCAGAACTGCCATCACTCTTTCCTGTGTCAGTTGCCTGTGTCTGTGTAGGAGGGGGAATCAGTTTGGCAATACAATGAAGGAGTTATTTGAATAAATATAAAGAAATAGCATGACTTTAAAAATTCATACAAAACCCTTTAATCAGATGACAGAAAACAGTAAACATTTCCACGATTCACAAATCGCTTCCTCAGACTTATGACAAATCGCTTCCTCAGACTTATACAATGAAGGACCTTTTCAACCCTGCCAATAAGGGCACTGAAGCCTCTCTACATAATGCCCTCCACCAGTCCTGTCAGCTCCTGACAGGTGACATAATCACCCCCCCCCCACTACTACTTCTCCTGGAGGGAACCACTGCACCAGCAGCCGGGGCAGAGCTACCCAATGCAGGTGAAGCAGGCAGGGCAGGAGTTGTGGAAGCAACACTGACAGGTTATGACCCAGATGTGCTGGGTGTCCATACTGCATGTATTGATGCTGTCTCAGCCACCTGTGGAGGTATGGCAGGCCAAACCTTAGTGGTCAGTCTAGTTTCATGTGATAATGCTCATTTTGTTTTCAGCAGCACTGTATTAAAAAATAAAACATATATATTAAAAAAAGAGATTTGGTAGGAAACATAAAAGAGAGAATTAGATAAATGGTATGGCACATTTCTTAATTAGTCAATACATAAAACAATATGAGAAATACATAAGTGCTCCTTGGCCTCATCCAGATATGATGGAAAGCCATAAATATGTCATAAAATCAATCACAGTGGTATGACATGACTAATAGAATAATGTATTTCTCTGTGCCATTTCAGATATCTAATTTCTAAGGTAAAATAACTACATTTGCAATTACTGAAGTGTTAATGTCATGCAGTATTGAAGTTAAATTATCTTATAAATCATCATCATCATCATATACCCATATAGCCTGTAAAAAATCTAATATCTGTTTGTGAGTATTGAACCCACATACAATTAATCTGATATTAATAGACAGAGCCATTGCCTAATACAATAACCAAGAGCTATTCGAGCAGGTATATAGACCTTTTTTAAAAAAAAAACAAAAAGCATTTCTTTTAAATTATCACTTATGATATAGCCAATAATACATTTATATAAATGAAAACAAATCATACTGACGTATTTCAGTTGCAAACATTATACATCACTTATAATCTATCCAGTGATTGTCAAACACTACATAGCATGATCTAATCCTGCCTTCCCTTAAACTTCATTCCTTCTCCAAAACATTATTCTGCATATATTGTTCCCACAATTCCCATTTTTTTCACCCTAGTTTGTTCCTACCATTTTCTAAAGCTCCCACTTCCAGTTGTTTTATCTCTGTTACTATATTCACTACTTCCAGAACAGTTGGTTTAGACTGATTTCCATTTTGTAGTAATTGTTTTTTGGCAGCCACTAGAATTAAACTCAGCAAGGCCTTACGATGTCTAGGCAATTCTGATTCTGTATCACAGTTCAAAAATCATTTCCTTAGTTACACCAATTTGCTCACCCAGTATTTCTGAAAAAGTAGCCTGCAGATAATTTTTAAAGTCTGACAACTCATTACACTCCCAAAAAATATGTTCCCAATTACCTGTTTCTTCCCCATCATACTGCCAACATTTGCAATCTGCCTAAGCAAAAATTATTTGGAGTCTGCTTAAGGTATAAAATTCCTACGTAAGCACTTCCAAGAAAAATACCACGACTCTACTAGACTTTTTTGCATATCTGGGAGACATACATATATCCTCCCATTTTTACTTTGCAAATTGCTTATCCAGTCTCTCTCCCCCAATTCTTTCTAACCTCCTCTGATTGATTCTTATAGTTATCATACAATACAGTAGAACCTCCATAGTTGACCACCTCCCTACATTGACCACCTCCTTAAGTTGACCTACTTTTCATAGACTAGACACCAGACATGCACCACATGTACTCAACGGAAGACCGACCATTCTATATTAACCACCTCTGTAAGTTGTATCTTGGCCACTTGGACTGTGACACACAATATTAATTTACCCTCTATAACTTGACCAGTTGAGTCCACTCTACATCAAGGGGTAGAAGATGTGGGCTTTGCCCCTTATTTGTATTATTTTTTCTTTAGTATAAGTACTTTTTTCATGTTTTATTATTACCACGTGTTGGATTAGGCCGAACGTTCTATTATTTATCACATGTTGCTGAAGATTTTTTCAACAGTTACTGAAAAATTTTACAGTTAATCGAGACATGATTGCCTAAAGGAAAGAACTCAAAGAGCTGACATTGAAAGAAAAGGTTCATCTACATTTTCTGGAAAGCAGCAGCCAAAGAAAGACGGCAGAACATTTTTGTGTTAGCAAGACCACAGTTAGCAACATCCAAAAATGTAAACATGAGTACTTGGAGAGATATGGTAAGGAAAGCAGAGACGTACAGCAGAAAAGGAAGAAAACGTACCTCAATGAAGTCAATGAAGCCACATTAAACTGGTTCAAACAAATGAGGGCAGTTAATGCCCGAATCTATGGGCTGATGATACAAGAAGTTGCTAAAAAATTTGCACAGGAATTAGGAGTGGCAGATTTCCAAGCATCAAGTGGTTGGCTCGAGAGAATCATGTCACAAACCATCCATCCACAGCCCCGTTTCCCATTTTACACATGGGGTTGGGGTGTCACCTCCACAGTGACAATCATTTTGAGTCAAGGTTTACACCACTGGATGGCTAACCCTGCCATGGTAGTTAATTCACACCACTCATTCACACACTCTCACCTATGGCCAATTTAGTGTGCCCAGTCCACCTACTGCATGTCTTTGGAATGTGGAGGAAACCCATATCACCACAGGGAGGACATTCAGACTCCTCATGGAAGGCACCCCAGCTGAGAATCGAACTGGAAAACCTCTTGCTGTGAGGCGACAACACTAACCACTGCACCACAGTAGCCATGTGAATCATCTCACAAACGTGACACTGAAATTTCTGCCTCCAAACATGACCTCAATAATCCAACGTCTTATTTAAAATGCACTACTGAGCCCAGCTTCTGTAGTGGATCATTACTAAAACACAAACCTGTGGTCCGCCTGTGGAAGCAATTTCATCCGCTGCATCAGTTAATTCTCTGGATGCTGTCCTCTGGATCAGTTCTGCTTGGAATAAAGTTCAGCCAGAAATGATACATAAGTGTTTCAAGAAAGATGGATTTGTCACAACCCAAGTGCATGATGTTTTGGCCCCATCAGACAGTCCATCTCCCATGGCAAAATACGAAGGAGTAGATATTGAAGGTTTTGTTGCAATGGATAATGAGGTGGCAACCTGTAATGAACCTGACCCAGAAGCAATTTTCCAAGCAATATTGACCAAAGTACAGACCAGCGTAATAGCGCATGAAGCAGCTGATGAAGTGGAAGAAGCAAGTGAGGATGACACAGAAATTGCAAAGACTCCAACAGAAGAAGATGTCAGGCATTGGCTAATGCAGTTGAAGTCATTTGCTGTGGAAAAATGCCCATGTATGCTTAGTAGTGTAGCCAGCATTGAGAATGATTTCTCCACTTACCTTTGTAATAAGAATAAGAAATAGATTGACTCTTTTTTTCAGAAAGAATGATTAATCCATGGGAAAACAGCAAATGTATTTTTTTAATCTTTTTATTAACAATTTATAATAATGCAATAGAAAGTGGTAACAGACAATGCACAACCAAAACACTGAAAGCAATATAGACTTATATACAACACATAATTATTTACAGATATGCCTTATGTCCAACAAAATAAATAAGTTAACAGAAATTAATCTAGAATTATATCAAATAAAGTATCCCAATATTCAGTAAAGTGTGTAGTACGTCTTTGGGTGCATTTCAGATATTTGTGGGCAAGTAAGTGTTTGGTAGCAAGTTGTTTAAATCCATTCCAAGTGAGTAGACAACTATCCTTCCAGTTAAATGTGATATAAAGATTAACAAGGGAAAAGAGTGTTATTAAAATATGAGTCTGAAGTTTGGATAATCCTGTAAAAGGGATATGTAATATTGCAAATTTTCATGACAAAGTCATTTTCTCATATCCCTTTTTTTACAAATGTACCCTAAGGGAGGACCAGATTCTGTAAGAGCATTTGCAATGCCAAAAATATGGAGCAGGTCAGCGTTGTGATCAGTACAATGGGGACAGGTATTCCAGAAAGTAAAGCAGGGATGAGGTATGCGTTGTTAAAGATTATAAGTTGGGTATAGTTATGTTTTTTAAGGGGGTTACGTTTCAGAGAAAGTTGAAT
Source organism: Protopterus annectens (assembly GCF_019279795.1). Classification (NCBI taxonomy): domain Eukaryota; kingdom Metazoa; phylum Chordata; order Ceratodontiformes; family Protopteridae; genus Protopterus; species Protopterus annectens. Next base: position 69,968,789 of record NC_056749.1, on the reverse strand, counting down.
AGCTTGGGAAATTTGGTTAGGGGTAATGGAGGGATCTTGGTCTTTCCAGTAGTTTGAAAACATTAGTTCATTTTGGATTCAGATAGAAAGAATAAGTTTGTATGAATTAGAAATCATTTTCTTCTTAAGTAAGAGGAGGTTCTATATGGACTTGCAGGCTTTAATATAATTTAGATTTAAAGAGGTATCTTCCAAGGTAATACAACAAAGTTCAAGGATTTGTCTCAAGATGATTCTATAAATTTTGGGTAGAGACATGTGTAGTCTTATTTCAGATAGTGAATTATTTTTGAGAGGAATGAGATCTACTCTAGTTAACTCTCTGATAAGGGGGTATTTATCAAGGTTGATCATTTTGTTGCGGGATCTACTCTAGTTAACTCTCTGATAAGGGGGTATTTATCAAGGTTGATCATTTTGTTGTTCAGTTTAAGGTTGGGGTTGAGATGGAATGGTTGCAGGGTACTGAAAGCAATGGACAGTTTTATAGATTTGAAAATCTTCTGAAAAATAGTTATTTTATGCTTAATGGTTGATTGTAGTTTGAAAATAAAGTGCATATAAGTATCAGTACAATAGGTCTAGTTCCTTATGCTGACCACCTCTGTATGTTGACCAGTTTGTTACATTCCCTTGAGTGGTCAACTTACAGAGGTTCTACTGTATTTTATATGCTCTATTAATTATCACTTTTTTAGCAGCAGCTTCTGCTCACGAGTCTGCTAAAAACTCTGCCAGTGCTGATCTTTCAGTTAGGATCCCCTACTTCTTTCTCTTTACTCTGTGTACCTATACTCTGATATTAATCCTTGCCTGCAGTCCAAATGAATTATTGGCTTCTTCCCATTCTATTAGCTTTCCCCCTCTAATTATTTGCTCCTAACACCTTGATTTTTTGTCAGTTTTCTCCAGTAAATTCCAGTCCCCTCTTACCTGTTCTCTGCACCCCTAATTGCTGTCTTCCCTATTGATAGAATATCCTTTCTCCATCTGCATGTTGGCTTAGTTCTTAGAAAACTTTTGCTACTTTATGAATATAATATGCAGTATGAGTGTTGTTATTCTCCTTAAGGATCTGTATTCAAAACCCCACTCTCTCCTTGTTTCTTGAGAGGCATATTAAAGTCAAGGTATGGCTGTTCAAAATGATATACAGTGATGGGCTGAAAATACATCTGTGCCTTGCATTCAGACCTCATGGACACCTCCCTTGTGCCTCTCTCATGGGGGTTAGTCTCCCCTGATGCCCTCATCATTTTCTGCTATCTCTTATGCAGCTGTGCAGTAGATGAAAGAAAAAATATAGATCTGAAAGCATGATGAATAACTGAGTTAGCTGGCTAATTAATGCCATATCATAGACAGGCAATGCATGCATTCTTAAATTCATCTTCCCATCAGCTCAGGAGGTCTCTCTTGTGCCTCTTCATATCATTGTAATGGTGATGATATTGCTACCCAGTGTGTGAGATGCAAGTTGCAATGGAGACAGCCTTGGTCAAGCTATTCCAAGGCTCAGACTTAAACCTGGTATAACTACTGGCTGTAGCACTTCACAAGGAGTGCCACTAAAATCATGGACTCCTCAACACCCCACCTTTTTTACACTCAATGGAACACTATCCCTACAGTCTCCAGCCAGGTCTGCAGCAGTCAAGCTAGAAGTATAGGTCTGAATGTATGGTCAGTTCAGATCTTTTGTATAACAGCTTCAGCACAAAGATGCGCAGGCTTGCCATCTGTAGTTGCACAATCAGAAGCACAGCAATGGTGTGTCAGACACATTGGCAATGAGTGCATGAATAAGCACAGAAGGTGTTAAAATATGGCAGTGAGATTTGGCTTTGTGTGATGCTCAAAATATTCACAGATTCATAGGAGCCTTCTAAGCTAATGGCTTAAGACCCCTTACAGACCTAGCCAATATAACTCGATTTTATGCAATATATGGTGCCTAGGGGCAAGAGGATGGCATGGGTTTTTGCCTATGCCTTGAGTATCTTATAGATTGCACCAGTCCATAAGAGACATAGGCGCTACTCCAGGTGTAAATTTACAATTCCCCATCCATTGATCCAAATTTCTTTGAAGAGGGCTAGGGAAGTGTTCTGCTTAACATGAATAGGAAGTCTGTTCCAAAGAAGAGGCAATCTCCGAGACACATATCTGTCTCTCCAGCATGTTTTGTTTGAGCTGCTGTCTAGGTTTAGATCCACAGATTGGGTGACCCTCAAGCTGTTTGACTTGTGAATGTGTAGAAGCTCCATCAGGGCTGGATTTGTGAGTACCTTGTAGGTCAGACATAAGTCACCCCTTAACAGTCAGTAGGTGACAAAGGGATATGGCTTTTAGTCTATCTGCATAGGACATGTTGTTTACACCCTGTATTCTCTTTTTAAGGAACCTCCGAGGTCACTCCAACTGCTGTAAGTGCATAGTCAAGTAATGGTGCATTGTACTCTATTATTTATCTAATGAGGGCTGACTACAGAGGGATTATAACTTCTTTGCTTCTGGATGCCATACCTTTACTTATAATTTGTGCCACATAAAAGGACTTCCTCACCACTGTGGACACATGACAGTCAAAGTTCACGCTACTATCTGTGAACCTAGATTTCCTACCTCTAAATCTACTCTTAGATTTTAGTGGGTGCTATTGATGTCATAATTTGCAGGGATATTTGACTTCCCAAAGGGTATGATAATGCATTTTTTCACATTTAGTTTTTGGCCATGGTTTTGCCACCAATCATTTGTGTGATCTAGACCTTCCTGAAGGAAATCTACATCATTAGGAGATTCAGTGATTGCCCCCAGCATGCAGTCATTGACAAACTTTGTCATCCAAAGACCTTACACATAACCCTTGACTTTAGAGAAAGACGTATATCACAAATAGAAGTGGTCTAAGCACTGAGCCCTGTGGTACATCATAAGTAACTGGCCTCTTGCTGGACCTGGATTCACCCACTTTAACCACATGTGCCCTGTTCATGAGCCATTGGGTTGCCCATGTGGTGATGAAGGGATTTATGTCCAGTTTTGTGAGTTTATTTATAATACCTGAATGGGGAATTGTGTCAAATGCCTTATCCTGGTTGAGGTAGGCAGTATGTACTGTTTTACTTTCATCTATGACCTTATTGACATTCTCAGGGAAATCTACCAGATTTAGTAGGTATGACCTGGCCTTGACAAAGCTGAATTGCATCGTACCCAGTGCTTGAAAGTTTCCTATGTCATTATTTATC
>NC_056749.1:69850535-69960535 GCF_019279795.1 Protopterus annectens | reverse complement strand
ATTGAATATAATTCCCCTTTGGCCTTTACTCATCCCTCTTTAGGCCAGGCATTGAATATAATTCCCCTTTGGCATATATCTGGCCAGACATATGCAGTTACTAGAACACCCACAGAGATATCTTGCTAAAGGATACAAGGCCTAAGCAACAAGTCCTACATGGGCCAACTCAAAGCCATGTCACTATACTCAGTATCCTACAGATTGCTGAGAGGTGTCTGGCATACAAGGCATCCTCTAACCCAGTACTGATGAATTTACTGCACATCACCAAGTCAAATGGCATCAGAAATACTTGGTTTAGGAATCTAAACCTCTTCAGCAATATCAGCAGAACAGTTTAGAGGGACAGGTATATCTTGCAGAGGATGCCGTTGTTCTGGAACAGACTCCTCATACACATAAAACTAAGTTCACCCCTGTCCATTTTCAAGTGCAATTTAGATGTACAGATGGGAAACAAAATTTACCCCAGAACTGCCCCCTGTACTACTAATGGACAAAGGCATCTCCTAAATGCTTTATCCCATGCATGAGTACCCTCAGATTACCTATGGTATAATATAGCAATAACTCACGCCTGGGTGTGGGTAATGCTGGATTTACCCACGGTTGGTGTGGTTTGGTCACGAGGGCAAAGCCCGAGTGGCAAACAAAGCCAACCGTTGGTAAATCCAGCATTACCCACACCCAGAAGTGGGTTATTGCTATTATACAATGACATTATTTAAGAAAAAAAATAATTACTTTTCTTAAATAATGGCATTGTATAATGCCTCCTTGCTGCCCTTCCGCAGCTGTCTGGTATTCTGCGGCAGTTCTGATGTACTGCGCATGCGTATGCCTAAGCAGTACATCAGAGCTGTGGGCAAAAGCAACGGAGAAAGCAAGATCTCCGTTGCTTTTTACAAACTGTTTCACTATGTTAAATGGGTTTAACATAGCGAGACAGCTTTAAAAAACAACAGAGAATCTCTGTTGCTTATTTTAAAGCTGTCTCGCTATGTTAAACCCATTTAACATAGCAAGACAGTTTTGAAAAAAGCAACGGAGAAAGCAAGATCTCCGTTGCTTTTTACAAACTGTTTTGCTATGTTAAATGGGTTTAACATAGCTAGACAGCTTTAAAAAAAGCAACAGAGAATCTCCGTTGCTTTTTTTAAAGCTGGCTCGCTATGTTAAACCCGTTTAACATAGTGAGACAGTGTTGCTGTAAGAGTTATAATAATGGAAAAAGTCCGGGCGACTGGACCTTTTTCCGTTACTATAACTCGGATTTACAACGTACACACTGACCAATCAGCGTGCACATTTTTGAATATTAATGGGGGGTCATTGTATAATCCTAGTTATTCTCATTAGGAATAATACATAATTATCGACCATGGGATGCATAAGATCAGTCTCTAACTAAATGGGATAGGTTAATTCAAGCAGAAGAAAGGGAAACTGGCAAGGCTTAAAATTGTCCACAAGGGCAGATAGCCTAATACTTACATATGAACAATTATCCCATAGTTTAACACCGTAAATTAATAATAATGGGTGATACCCCAATCTAAACTTCAAAGATTGTTTGAAAGCCAAACAGCACACATTGTTATTGCCGAGGAGCCTTACGCACCTCTTTACTTCGGTTACTAGACTTAATACTTAATGTTTATGCTATCTGGCGTTATCATTACTAACTCCCCTGATCAGTACATATTCAATCTGACTCCCACAGTGACCACTGCCCTGTGCTGCTTGTCAACTTAGAATTCAAAAGCTACTATTCAAACCAAATAACTGTCAGACAAATATCAGTGGCCCCAGAGAATACTCTGTTGCAGGAACTGAGTAGAACTCACTGGAGTCCTCTCTATTCTTCCAGATGCCTTGAAAAAACAATAGTCCCACATAAAGGATATTATACTCACTAAACACAATGTGACTTAAAGGTAATACATGACCCTATCAAACCACATAACTATCACAACTGATAAAAAAAGAAAAAGAGTACAAAGGATTAGTCCAGATAAAATCACTTTAGCCAGCAGATCTACAAAACTTTGGCTCTAATACCCTCCCTGTGCGAGGAATACAGATGCCTTGTTGATTTTTCAAGTAGTTTATTCAGTTAAGTAGGAAGATGCTCATGTTCCATTAGTCTCTATATTTCAGAAAGGCATCTTTCAGATGCCTTTTCAAATAGTCATCCTGCAGTATGCACAGCACTGTGTATTATGTGCATCAGTGTGTACAGTGCAGCACTGTGTGCCATGTGCATTGATGTGCACAGTACAGCACTATATACTGTGTGCATGGGTGTGCACAGTACAGCACTGTGTATTATGTGCATCAGTGTGTACAGTGCAGCACTGTGTACCATGTGCATTGATGTGCACAGTACAGCACTATATACTGTGTGCATGGGTGTGCACAGTACAGCACTGTATACTATGTACATCAGTGTACACAGTACAGCACTGTGTGCTATGTACATCAGTTTGCACAGTACATTGCTGTGTAGTTTGTGCATCAGTGTGCACAGTACAACACTATGTAGTTTGTGCATCAGTGTGCACAGTACAGCACTGTGTAGTTTGTGCATGGAAAATGTTTATCTATTACATGAAAGTGCTTATCTCACTATATATCGATATCTAGGATCTATATTAAATCAGCGAATGCTTAAAATAGTGAACACTGTTTTATCAACCCTTTCAAAATGAAAGCTAACAATCTCGAAGACATGGAACAGCGATTTTTTCCCAGGGAAAAAAAATGCTGTTCCACAAAAAAAAAAAAAAGTTCAAAACACAAAATAAAGTGGAGGGCTGTGCCCCCCCCCCCAACTTAAATATACCAACTCCAAGATTGCACCACAGTGGAGGAAATAGCAAAGTCCAGAAGATGGCCGAGTGTTTTTTTATTTTCCCCCTGGGAAAAAAAAATGCTGTTCTGTGTCTTCAGGATTGTCAGCTTTCACTTTTAAAGGGTCAATAAATCAGCATTCATTATTTTAAGCATTGTCTTATTTAATATAGACCTGATATCCATGTGCCTTACCCACTGACACCTACTACACTGATATCTGTCTGTACAGTGACACATCTATGTATCTGCTGATTCCTACTATATAATATGTCAGCATAGTGATACATGTATGTGTTACCTGCTAATTCCTACTATACTGATGTATTGCACCCGCAGGTGTAGCTGAAGTAGATATGGGTTCCTTCCTACTTGACTCTGATGACATCCCTATAGGCCCAACACACCAAGGTGGCAAGATTGACAGATTTTAGTCTAGGTGACAATCTAGTTAAAAAGGCAATAGAACAACCCCCAAACAAATTATTTCAACAGTGCACCAGTTAGCAATAATGCAAGGTGAGATATGCATGCAATGAAGCATACATTCACCCTCTTCCCCAGAACTCAACAGAAAAAGGTCTTGACATTCAAACATGCACAAAGAAGGCAATATCACTGAGCAGTAAAGGTTTATAATGCAGCAATACAAACATGGGAAAGAAATGCAATGTCATTAAGCAATAAAAGAGTTATAATACAACAACACAGGTATGAGAAAATGCAATGTCATTGAGCAATAAAGAGTTATAATATGACAATACAGACATGATAAAATGCAATGTCATTAAGCAATAAAAGAGTTATAATACAACAATACAGATATGAAAAAATGCACTGTCATTGAACAATGAGGATTTATAATGCAACAATAGAAATATGAGAAAATGCAATGTCATTGAACAATGAGGATTTATAATGCAACAATACAAATATGATAAAATGCAATGTCATTGAACAATGAGGATTTATAATGCAACAATAGAAATATGAGAAAATGCAATGTAATTGAACAATGAGGATTTATAATGCAACAATAGAAATATGAGAAAGTGCAATGTAATTGAACAATGAGGATTTATAATGCAACAATAGAAATATGAGAAAATGCAATGTCATTGAACAATGAGGATTTATAATGCAACAATACAAATATGAGAAAATGCAATGTCATTGAACAATGAGGATTTATAATGCAACAATACAAATATGAGAAAATGCAATGTCATTGAACAATGAGGATTTATAATGCAACAATAGAAATATGAGAAAATGCAATGTCATTGAACAATGAGGATTTATAATGCAACAATACAAATATGAGAAAATGCAATGTCATTGAACAATGAAGATTTATAATGCAACAATACAAATATGAGAAAATGCAATGTCATTGAACAATGAGGATTTATAATGCAACAATACAAATATGAGAAAATGCAATGTCATTGAACAATGAGGATTTATAATGCAACAATACAAATATGAGAAAATGCAATGTCATTGAACAATGAAGATTTATAATGCAACAATACAAATATGAGCAAATGCAATGTCATTGAACAATGAGGATTTATAATGCAACAATACAAATATGAGAAAATGCAATGTCATTGAACAATGAGGATTTATAATGCAACAATACAAATATGAGAAAATGCAATGTCATTGAACAATGAGGATTTATAATGCAACAATACAAATATGAGAAAATGCAATGTCATTGAGCAATACTAACACCCTCATCCCCCTTGATCAATTATAAACAGACCAACTATGAAACACTCTATTATACCCTGTTCACTGGCCAGTGACTATTTACAGTCTTGCTGCTGGCACAATGAGGCCCATGTTGTAGCTGATATGGATCCCAGTTATTCATAATCCACAAAGGATTTAGATGGGGGGACCACAATCTTATAAAAATGTGAAAAGATGGCCAGAGCCTCTCACCACTCCATCGAAATTATCCTAGTGACCAGGCACCGTGGTTCCTCTGATGAGAAAAGTAGAAAAATCACTTGCCAGTACTCTGGTAATCATCTATGGCTTCTCTGTACAAGGCCCAAAGGAACTCCTTTTCTTGCTGAATCATATGCAGGTGTGAAACTACTAATTTCAGCTTTCTTTCCTGATTCCACAAAATACCATTATCCAGGGTTTCAACAACAAACAGACACAAACTGCTACTTCACTTCCCTGTCCCAAAGCTCCAGAGAAGAAAATCCAGTCATGCTGCAAGGCCCTTTTCCCTTCAGCTCATAATTTCAGTCTTCCCTCCTTCAGCTAGAATCTCAGACTCTTCTTTCACTTTCAAAATTGTCTTTTATACCCCTGCAACAATACAGTGGGAGCTACACTCTCCCCCCACTTGAAAATCTTGGATCCCCCAAGTCAAAGGTAGATTAGCTGCAAAATATTTATACGCACTATTGCACCATCAACTGAACAATATTTTTGCATTCAGAAGGTACATTCCACCAAAGGTAATCAGCCTTATACATAACTTGGGAAGGGGTGTCACCACTGGAGTAGGAGGCATAGGGATTATGGGTGCAGACTCTTTGATGAGCTGTGGTCACAGGTTCCTGTGTACTATGTCCCAAACTGTGATATGTAAGTCTCTGTGGGGGCCGAATCAGTCTCTGCAATTTTGGTTTGGAAGAGACAGCTAAGGAATTTTCCTCAGAAGGTTTGTCACTCACATCACATTCAATGTCCAGATCTTCAGTAGGCATAGTGTCCACTTCTAAGATCTCCTCCTGTATAACTTCACTTTTGTTTTCCATAACGACATGACTGTCCTCAGCACTATTTTCTGAAGTTTGCATAGCAGGGCCTCCATCAGTATCAGGTTCTGCAAGAAGTACAGAAACATTACTTAGACTATTGTTAGGTCTGTGTTGATCCAAGTGACAAGGAACAAATTCTGGTGCATTTACATTGAGATTAGAGCCCATGGGGTCTTGAACATCCTCATAAAAAAGCCGACTGAAACCCCAGTCGTCATCATCACTGTCCTCCTTTCCTTCAGCAGGAGGAAGTATTTGCTAAGGACTTTTCATCCAGAAAAAAGGAGGTCATTGTCCCACTGTACTCATCCCTCATTAGACCCATTATAGAATACAACGCCCCATTTGGTATGTACCTCTCAAGACATCTGCAACTACTGGAAAGGCCGCATAAATACCTCACTAAAAGAATCACAGGCCTAAAGTAGATGCCCTATGCTGACCACCTTAAAAAACTCCAGCTATACTCTGTCACATATCGTCTACTCCAAGGCAATCTCTGCTTGACATACAAGGCCATGTCAAACCCAGAGCTTTTGGACATGCTACACTTAAAGAAATCCCAATCCCTCAGAGCCACATGCTCCAGGGATCTAAACCTTGTCATCACAATAACCAAAACATGCTGGAGGGATAGGTTCCTGACTCAGAGACTCCCCAGACTCTGGAATAGACTGCCCATAAATGTCAAGCACAATGCCTCTTTGGCCCTCTTCAAAAGGAACTTTGATGATTGGATGGGTGAAAGGAAATTCACCCTGGGGATCACATCAGTCGCCCTGCTAGACATGGATCCAGGGAAGTAAATAGTGTAGGAAGAAATAGCCAGGGAATTGTTATGGCTAGGCTTGTATAGGCCCTAGGGCCAATAGCCTAGTACCAACCTATGAACCTATGAACCTATGAACATTGGAAAGGATAGTTCTTCTCCGCCTTAGCCTTCTGGATCGCCTTGAGTTAGGCTTCCGCTGAGCCATTCTAGGTTCCGGGTTCATGAGTCTCACTGATTTTTCCAAGGGCATTAAGTCGTTGTGGTGCCAGGTTTTAATGGGTCCTTCTTTCTCCTCAGGGCTAACTTGGTAGACAGGGGTATTAGGTAGCTGAGAACAAATTAAGTAAATCTCAGATCCCCAGCAGTCAGTAAGTTTATGCTTTCCTTGTAGTCCCAAATTTCTCAAAAGAACTCTGTCCCCTGGCTGCAGGTCATGCATCTTTACTTTTTTTGTCATAGTGAGCCCTGTTTCACTGATGTCTTTGTTTTGTTGAGTTTTCAGAAAGCTCATAAGCCTGTCTGAGGTTCCTCTTGAGTCTCTCCACAGAACTGCCATGAGATCGCACTGGTGTGTCATCAGCTGTGACTCCAAAGGTGAGGTCAACAGGAAGACAGGCTTCTCTTCCAAACTTTAGAAAGTAAGGTGAGAATCCTGTAGCATCATTTTTAGTACTGTTGTAAGCATGCACCATTGTGGCTACAAGTCTTCTCCACTGATTCTACTTCTCAGCAGATAGTGTCCCCAACATATCTAGTAAAGTTCTAATGAAACACTCAGGCTGAGGATCCCAAATCCCTCTCTCTCATGAAAAAAACTAAATTTAAAGTCTTCTGCCTTGATAATACAACCATTGACGTCACTTCTCTTCATAAATTAATACGGGTGATAGTGGATGATAATCTTACATTCAACCTGCATATACAAAATTGTATAAGAAAAACTCATCAAACATTATGGATGTTTTACAGATCCAAAAACTTTCTCACCAATGCAACTAAAACTACATGTGCCACTACTTATCTCCTCCTGACACTTGTTTATGGCACTTCCATCCTCACTAACCTCCAGACTTCACAAAAATTAAAATATGAATAATGCTATAACAAAGTTGCTAAATTTGCAGCAAATGCCCGTTTCAGAACCCACCACTCTATAGCACTAAAACATCTGGTTAGAACTGCTTCATCAACTAACATATAAACAGCTTCTTACAACCTATACAATTATCCAGCATCCAGTAAAAAACATTCTACACAACTATGTTCCCAGTTGGTCTTTGCAATCCAGTGACCAAACACTCATCTGTCTACAAACCTATCAAATCTGCTGGACATTGTCTGTACTCGTACAAGATTGCTAAGGCCTGAAACTATTTACCTGTATCCATCAAATCAATACCCTCCCTTCCATGTTTCAAAACCACTCTGAAAGACTTCCTGTCTAAAACTCTGCCTTTATTTTTGCTTAAAACCAGGATGAACTCTAACCCTAAATGTGAACAAGTAACTTTTCACTCCTTACTCTCCCTTCTTCACTTAATTCCTTACTTCTATCAAATTCTCCTCCTCTAAATATACTATAAGCCTGTTTTTTCTCACACTTCATATTGCAATTTGTTTGTATTAGACTAACTTACCTACTTAGCCTCGTTTGCTGCTCCTATATAGCATTATGTCCACATATAGAATTAGCACTATTTTATTTTAATAATCAAGTACTTATAAAGAAGTTTAATCAATTCTACAATCAGCACAGTGTATTAGTATAGCCAGTTAACTATATCAACTATTTTTTCTGCATCCAGGCTTACGAGAAGAGATTTGTTACTTCTATTAGTTTCTTCTATAATTTTTGATGCCTTCAATATGTTGAAACCTGTTAGGTCAAAAAAAATCAAACTTGGAAGAGGAGCCACTCTGACAGCTGACAAAGAAGTGAAGAGTGTGTAATCGAGATTCAGTATAGATACTGAGATAAGATTTCACGAGTGAGGTTCTTATTAGGTTTTAACAAGAGACCATTTGTCACCTCTTTCCATGATGCTGTTGCTAGGAGCATATTCGTGAATAAAATCATTCTAGTTCATTTAGTAAATTCCCTTACAAAATGATTCCCTTTCTGAATTAGAAAACACAAGTGAAATAACAGCTAGAGCAGGAATCTTTATTTTAGATATTGCACTAAGAATCATGTTTGTTTCTTCCACTGTAAACAGTCATAACAAGTTGTGGCTCTGTTTCTGGGTTAATTTTGGTAGTTTAACCCCATCCAAATATCGCAAAATGTTTAAAGCCTGAGTGATCAAGTCTAGTTCCTCTGATTATAATCCTTTATTATACACTACAACACTGTCAATATGTCCTGAGGAGATATAACCTCCTTACCAATATTTGGGTCACATGCCTTAGTTATAGTGCTTTCAGTCACTTGATGTCTACGTTGAAAGCCAAATACCTTTAATTAGCCAGTCTACAGTCTAAGGAATGCAAATTGCATATTTGCTTGGCATAATCCGATTTGTACTCTAAATAGTTATCAGTGTCTTGTTTTACTGATTTGAACTTGGTTTATTCTTTACAAGTAACTAGCAAGCTCAAAATTAAAAACATAAGTTTAGGTTTCATTTGATTCCCTTCAAGAGCACTGCATTGACACTTATACCACTGAAAACTGAAACCTGATCAAACACCCCCCAGTACGAAACTGTTGACATTTCTTCTCCTACACAAATGTTTAGCCACCCCATATTGTCGCTCCTCCAGATGGATGTTCGGAATACTTGAAATGAATCTGTTGTAGAAGTATTAGATCAAGATTTAATTGCTTAATGTAACAAATCTTTCTCCCTCTTTTAACTGGGTGAATAATTCCATTAATGTTCAGTATATAACTTTAACTGTTATATCCTGTTATTAAACATTATATAGTCAATTACCTCTTATTAGGAAAATATAGTCCTTAAAACTCTATTGCCATTTGATGAACCCTTTAAATATAACTTCTGTAACATATTTGGTTCAGTGTTTAATAGATTGTTCAGCCATTGTAAAAAAAAAAAAACATACGTAATAGCAGTCACATTAATAGCCTTATTTAAATTATCTGTTTTAAATGATGTCATCAAGATGAAGAGACTTGTAACCTTAGTCAAGACGTTTCTGACAACCTTAACATAAACCCTTAAAAATATTAACCCACCTTAAGAGATTTATTTACAGTAGCAAATGCATTCTTCCAAGTGGGGGCATATCCCTAACCGAAGGGGGAGCAGGATGTAATATCACAACTAAATCAAAGGGAGTGACAGAGGGAACATTATCTTGTCATCAGTCTGTCTCCAGACCCCCCCCCTCCCTACATTCCTAAAAAAAAAAAAAAACACTTCAGTTTGCAGTAACTAAGTTTAAAAATCAAGATGATATATGCAAAGCATTATGCTGTGTAATATTAAGGCATGGAAAAGAGAAAACCTTTAACTAAATGACTCCAAACAAGATGATACATGCAAAACGTTATGATGTATAATATTAAGGCATGGAAAAGAGAAAACCTTTAACTAAATGACTCCAAACATGATGATACATGCAAAACGTTATGATGTATAATATTAAGGCATGGAAAATAGAAAACCTTTAACTAAATGACTCCAAACAAGATGATACATGCAAAACGTTATGATGTATAATATTAAGGCATGGAAAAGAAAACCTTTAACTAAATGACTCCAAACATGATGATACATGCAAAACGTTATGATGTATAATATTAAGGCATGGAAAAGAGAAAACCTTTAACTAAATGACTCCAAACAAGATGATACACGCAAAATATTATGCTGAGTAATATTAAGGCATGCAAAAGAGAAAACCTTTAACTAAATATCTTAAAATTACCTTAGGTTCAAAATGATTTGCAACTGATCATAATTAAGTGCAAGAAATGACCTGCTGCTATTAGCGCTGTTTTTTATTACTAGAGCAAATAATAGAACAATAAGTAACGCACATAACCGGTATGACAGACATCTTGTTTTAACTAAAACAGGGTAACTAACTTACAGGACTATATACTACTATATACAGCACTCAAATGTTACAAATGATACAAACAGGAATTTTTACATCTCTATAAGACAATTGACGACAACTACTGCATTCAAGTGGGAATTTAAAATCATTTCTGCAGCTTATGTTATATTATTTTTTCTGTCTATTCCATTACCTAAAAGTTAAGATCTCTGGTATTGCACTGATGTACCGTTCTTTCTTTGAATGAATATAACATCATGCTCAAATGTCTGAGGAAGACATTATCCCCCTGATTTAGTGATAGTGGGAGTCTGGTCTTCCACTCTCTTCCACAACATATTTTAAATAGCTCCAGTATCCCCTGCCCTTCTGGCATCCCTAAAACATGTGCATACCATCTAGCAGTGGTGCTTCATGTCACCAACAGTTACTATTTGGTTTATACCTTGCCTATACAGCTCAGAAGGAGTGAGATACCACCTATAGAACAGACTCATCTGTTGGGCCTTCTACTGTAACATTTTCCTAATTTGTCTTCTGATAACCATGCCAGGAACCATTCATCCTCACTCTGGTCTACCCCCACTAACCTGCCCCATCTGGTACATATAGCCTGATGGGCTTCACTTTATGCCCCAGAAGTCTCTCTAGACTCTCTGCCACTTTGCTCACAGTATAGTCCTACATCCTGTGCCTTTTGAGTATATATGTCTCTGTTCCATACTTGATGAAGTCACAGGTAGGTAAGCCATTCCTTGTTTTGGAGGTAGAATTCTGTACAAACTTCTAGAAAGCTTTTCATTCTGTCTGTTTTGGATTGAGATGCCATCTGCTCCTACCTCATTATGTCTTGGGCAGCCTATTGACCCCTAAGACTCTGGTTGACACATACAAGATCACTTGTGCGGGTCTCTCTCTACATCTATAATCATCTAATCCTCTACATTGACTGTACAGTGTTTTCAGCCATTCATGTGATATTCTAGCCCTCTGTTCTAGGGACAGAGCTTGCTCCTAACAGTGAAGACCATTCACTTGTATGGAGCTGTAGTAGCCATGTCACTTGGAGTATTTAGACCATTCCCACACGTTTGCACAAAAGTTGAAGAAAGCCCCTTGCCATGGCCCCCCAGTACTCATTCAGCAAACATCTTCTGTAACTGAATTACTCTAGGGTAATTTGCTAGAATGAGTATATTTCTAAACAACTATAAGATATAAAAAAGGACCTTTATTTGGAGAGCTTGTTATTGTATAAAACTTCTCCAAATTAGGGAGATAATGTGCCCTGATTTTATCCACCAGCAGCTTAAGAGTAATATTTATTTATTTATTTTCATTTTATTTTAATTTACATTTGTTGACCGGGATATTCCAGCTGGGTGCATGTCCATTTTGAGTGAAGGCCCAGGGAGAAAAGCTCCACATTAAAAACATTCAAAGTAACAGCAAAAACTTATTACACATATGACAGATAAATAGACAGAGCAAGCAATTCATAAAGAGCAGCCATAGGTAGCTGTGTACATTAGTTATAACTAATAATTACAGACATGGTTCTACTCCGGTGTAGGGAAAGGACATAACCAGTGTGATTTACAATGTTCTTTGAGTTTTTTTTTTAATAGGGGCAGAGAGGTTTCTTGGGTAATGACTGTGGGAAGAAGGTTCCATATTTTGCCAACACAGTTGACAAACAGAGCATCCCCCAGCGGAGTTGTTAACTTTGAGGGTGAGTACCAATAGTCTATTAGATGAGCGTAGTGGCCTAAGGGGACTATGGGGGAAGATAATATTTTTAAATGCAGGTGTGTTATCAGATTGGTAGAGGATTTTATGGGCTACTATGAGCTGGTTGAACTGCAGAAGAGTAAGCAGTTCAAGCCACCCTAACATCTTTAGGCTGTGACAATGGTGAGTCCTGAATGCTGTACCAGTAGCAAATCTGGTGATGTGCTTGTAACAGCAGGATAGTTTGTTGAGGTGGCTTTTGTTCAGGTTGGTGAATAGAGGGGATGCCTATAGAAGGGTAGAGAGTAGGTGGGAATGGGCAATGGCAGTACGAGCGAGAGGCGTAAGGAAAGGTCTGACCTTGTAAAGAGCGTCGAGTTTTTTGTTAATGATCTTGATAGTGTGATTTATATGGATGTCAAATTTGAGGTTATTGTCTACTCTAACTCCTAGAAGCTTGGTTTGGTCTTCAGGAGAGATGATGGTGCCATTTTGGGGTTTATGGTGAAGAATGAGGGGAGGACCTGCGAGTTGGGGAGAAAAGAAGCAGTTTGGTTTTGTTGGGTTTCAAGATCAGTAGGCGATTGGCTAGCCAATTTTCAACTGCTTTGAAAGTGTTCTGGGTTAATAACAGTAAGTTTTTCAGAGAATTGGCTGAGCAGATCAACGTGGAATCATCTGCATATTAAACGCAGGTGGCATTTGGGATAATGGAGTGGAGATCATTTATAAAGATGGATAAAAGAAGGGGTCCTAGAATAGAGCCTTGAGGGACTCCTAGAGTGATGGGAAGGCGGGTGGATAGTTTGTCCTGCCACAGGACTGCTTGTTGTCTACCAGTAAGGTAGGAATGGAACCACTGTAGAGAGTGGGAATCTAAGGACATGGCCTTCAGAGTGTGAAGGAGAAGTTGATGGTTAACCATATCAAAGGCTTTATAGAGATCAAGAAAAAGTGCAGAGGAGAGTTTATTACTATTACAATTGTGGTTAATGACATCAGTGAAAGATAGGATAGCTGAGGTGGTACTATGGAGTGGCCTAAAGCCATGCTGAGAGTCAGTCAATAACTTGTTTTGAGTAAGATGGTACATGTGTTGTTTGTGGACACACTTCTCCATAATTTTAGCTAGGGGTAACAGAATGGCTATTGGTCTGAAATTTGACAGTTCTTTGGAGTTGCCTCCTTTATGGAGAGGTATAACATGGGATATTTTCCCAAATGAAGGGATGGTACCTTTGGAAATAGATCTGTTAATCAAGATGGAGATAAGCTATGCTATGGTGTCTGCAGCTTTTTGCAAATACTCTGCAGGGAGGAGGTCGGCAGCTAGAGTAGTTGGTTTTAGTTTCTTAATTAGGGATCGGATAGCATGAGTTGGAACCGGTTTAAAACTAAAGAAGGGTTGTGTACTGGATATGTCAGTACTTAAGTTAGGACAGGTGGGAGTGAGTTGGCTGGCTAGAGACTGGATAGTCTCCATGAAGAAGCTATTAAAGGTATTTGCAGTGTCCTTTGGAGTTTTGAGATTGGCTACTGAAGGGGATGGGTTGGGGGTGTGGCCTGGTTGAAGAAGTTTATTCCAGCCCAAAACTTTTGAGGCTTGTTTTGGTGTTTTTGTTGCAAATGGCCATAGTAACTTTTCTTATCTAGAATAATAGAATTTTTGGTATCATTCCTTAACTGATGATATCTGAGTTGGTCTAATGGAGTTTTTGTAGCATGGCATGTGGCTCATGCTTTGTTTCTAAGTAGGATTTTAGCTTTAGTGTCTTTTGAGAGCCATGGTGTGATTTTTCCTTTGGTTTTAATAGTTTTGGTTGGAGCATGAATATTAAGGATGGTAAGAAATTTGGTATTAAAGTAGTCCACTGCTTCCTCTAGTGGAAGTTGTTTTAGGACTGACCAATGGCATGCTTTGAGTTCTTTTTGGAAATTATCAAGGTTAAAGATTTTATTGCTTCTAATCATTTTGTAGGTGGGCTGATTGGGGTTGTCATTTCTAAGCTTAACAATATAAGTAAGACAGTGGTGACTTAGATCATCTGGCAGAGCCCCTGACGTGTACATTTGGGGATGGCCATTGACAAGTATCCAGTCTAGTGTGCTTTCCTTGCTATTGGGTTTAGTAAACCTGGTGGGGGAGGATATGGTTTGTGTGAACCCATGTGGGTTAATGTGGGTAGTAGGAAAGTCTGAGAAACAGGTGTTCCAGTCAATGTTAATGTCCCAAAGTGCAATGGTTTCTTGGGGGTAGTTAGTGGATAACCAGTGAAGGATATCCTCTAGGGTGTTGGCGTTCTTACCTGGGGGGATGTATACACAGACAATGTATTTATATTTGTTGATATTTATTTGTATTTTGGCAATAAGGATTTCAGCATTGTTAATCTTGGATGGTTGTTTGGTGTCCTTTGCAACAGTTAAGGTAGACTTGTATATCACAGCTACCCCTCGACCCTTCCTCGTGTCTATCTATCTATAGTTAATCTATGTCTATAGTTCGATATCTATAGTTACTTCCCAATTACCACGGCCTACCAAACCTAGGAAGGGGGGATGGGTGGCCACTGGAATTCCCCAGTCTATAGAAATTGTTGAGCTTGTTTCTGTTTTGACACACACTGATTTGTGCTTGTTAACCTACAATCTGGATAGTCTTACAAAAATTTCAAAGATGTCTAGTACCACAGCCAGAACTGTATCTATATCAGTATTCATCAAAAGGAAGTCATCATCATGGAGATGAAAAGTACTTTTCTAATTATGTCCCTTTTGGTTGGTTGTAACCTCATATGCTGTTTCTTCCATGGCTAGCATAAATAGTCCTCAGGAACCAGCCCTGGCTGGTTTACCCTATTGGTCTGTCCCACTTCTGATAAACGTCTACTCACTAGGATGGTAAACAAGGGGTTAGTGTTTAAAAAATTCCTTCTCTCAATAAAGGTTTCGCCTACATTTCTCCATTTCTGAACCTTAATAGAGATTCTCAAGTGAACATTTGTAAGGCTTTTCTTATATCTAATAAGAACACTCCCACCCTTGAAAATGGCTGTCTATATTTATGTAGAAACAAAATAACATCCCATCCATTATCTGTGATAGCCCTTCCCTTCACAAGCCTATTTTGACCACCTACCATTAAAGAGGGCAATGATTTGTCCAGTCTAAAGTGCAGTATTTTACCAAAGATCTTCAGACCTAAATTTGTATGTGATATGGGTCTGAAATCATTCAGACTGGGATGCAGTTCTTGGTCTTGTTTATTAAGGTTACTGTAGACTGGTTATACCACTGGTGCCAATTAACCAAGAGTGAAAGAGAATTATATAACTGTCAGGGTTTCGCATAGCTTTGCACCTCCCCACCTCTAAAATTCTAGGGAGAATCCTTTCAGATCTGGAAACTTGTTTGCTATCATTTTGTGTAGAACTGACATACTTCTTGGTGTGAAATTGACTGCTTAATGTAATTCTTGCATTCTGTAGACAGGGAATTTAACTAAGCTGCCTGGTATTCTCAACAAGATGGATGCTCTAAGTCAGAAGCCCCATATAGTTTTGAATAATAGGTTATAAAAGCCCTCCTGACATCTGAATCCTTTTCTAGAACAATTTTTAAATGGCTCTTTATCTTTGACAAGACACTTCTCGGTGACTATTTGTTCAAAAAACAGGCTATTCTTTTAGGGTCCCCATCCCTATTTATCCACCAGAAACAGCACCTACACATGAGTTCAGCTTCTGCTTTGTTGGTTTCCATCAATCTAATCTCTATTCTACTTGTTGCTTTCCTGCCTAGTATTGTGTTGTTCTGTATACCTTTGATTAATCCATTTTGGAGAGCCTTCAACTCTGTTTTTCTTCTACAGTATCAATTATTTTTTTCTTTTTCTGCACTACACATTCTAGTAAGTCTCTGCAGATGACTACTTTATTGCCAGCGCACCATTCCTTTAGTGCAGTGTTACAGTGTGGGTTACTTATGGTCAGTATATTCAATGCTATGTTTTTAAGTCCTTGAATGCCTTTGGGTATTTCCAGCGATAAGGTCACTTATTACAGTTTTAAGTCTGTTGTATTTGATGTTATATCTGTGAAACTGTCATGGCTCAAGGGACATCCTCATTTGGATTAGGTGAATTACCATATTAGGAATTTTTCATTCAGTCACTTTTCCTGTTTGGGGAAAATATAATATTATGATTAGTTAGAGGAGGAAAAAAAGAAAAACATTTTTGCCAGAAATTGCACCTGTGTTTTTCCTCTCCTTCTACATCTTGGAGCCATGTGAATAAACATTTATTCTTTCTTTAATACCTAGTGAAAAACAAATGATTTTCTTTCAAAGTCAGGCTAGCAGGAGGTAGGACCCCAGAAGGTATGGATTTTCAAAGTATAGGGGATAGGACAAAAGGCCATAGCTTTTAGCCAGGTTGTGAAGGCCTTCCTCAAGTCAGAAATAGATTTAGCAAGTGAGTAACACATCAACTTGCTTCTCATGAATACCATTTATGCCCTTTTGTGCACTTTCCCTTTTTCAGATTTCATTCCCAGAGCTGACTATTCTTGGAAAAAACAAATTGCAGTTAATAAAAACAAAATTGTCACTTTGGACAGAGTACCCAAGTATTTAAGCAACCTAGCTGTTCTCCTTTTAGACTTGATGTCCTGTATGGGGTTACAAGATAGATTCTTGCAACTATGTTCATATTCTGAAGCTGTCTGTTTCAGGGAAAGAATGCCATTAAAAACAAGTTTAAGGGGTGGCAGTTGTCATAATGATTAAGTTCTTAACCTCACAGATACAAAGTACAGGGTTTGATTCTGACATCTGGTTATTGGCTAGATTTGTAATAGTCTGAAAACTGATAGCCTAATATTTACCTATGAACCTATAAAAAAATGATGACTGAAAGGCTCCTTTCTCCTCATATTTTGCCTTACTTAGATAACTGGTAGTATTTTTATCTCTGTATTATTTGATTGTGGTGATTCTTTACCTGGACTGTTTGGGTATTCACCATAAATAGGTTCATAGATTCATAGGTATTTACTAGGTTAACGATCACAAGGGCCTTTTTATGCTTAGCCACGTAGCCCAAATCTCGGACTAGTTCTCATACCCTTGATAAGTGTAAGCAGGGGCTTGGGAGATGAAACATTTACAAGCAGGGGTCTGGGAAATGAACCATTTACAGGTTGCCTGTATACATTAGAGACATAGGTGCCAAAACAGGGATGAATTTCCTGTTCCCCATCCAATTGTCCAAGTTACACTTAAATTGGGTTAGGGAGGACCTCTACTTCGCATGGATGGGAAAGTCTCTGGGATACATTCCTTTCTCTCCAGCAGGTCCTATTTATAACACAGGAAAGGTTTAAGTCGAGAACGGGTAATTCTGGTGCCGGTTGTTTGGCAGATATGCAGGAGGTCCATCAGACTGGGGTCTGACAATGCCCTGTATTCCAGGCATAGATCTTCCCTCAACAGCCTGTAGGAGACAGAATACAGGGATAGGGCCTTGAGGTGGTCTGCATAAGATATGTTACGTACATCCTGTTAAGTGAGGAACCACTGTGGACATTCCAGTTGTTGGCTATGCCTGGTTAAGTACATACCAAAGGTGGCACTGTACTCAGTAATAGGTCTGGAATGTCAAATACAGTGGAACAATGACTTCCTTGGACCTAGATGCCATACCTTTGTTTATATGTTCTGCAGCATAGAATGATTTCCTCACTACTGTAGACAAGTGATGGTCAAAGGCTAGATTACTGTCTATGTTTCAAGTCCCTGAGTTCTGGGTCAACTCTTAGGAGTGTATTGTCAATATAATAGTTACTAGGGGTGGGTGACTTCCCAAAGGATACTGTTATGCATTTCCTGGCATTTAGTTTTAATCCATGGCTCTGACAACAGTTGTTTCTCTGTGTCTACCTTTCCTGGAGAACATTTGTGTCATTGTTGGATTCAATGACAGCTCCTAATTTACAATTATCTGCAAATTTAGTCAGCCACAGGCAAATTACATTGGTCTTGACTTCAGGGGAGTAAATGCTGTAAAGAAGCGGTCCCAGAACCGATCCATGAAGGACTCCACTTGTGATTGGCCTCTTTTTAAATGTGGCCTCCCCAATTCTAACTTTCTGGGTCCTGTCTGTGAGCCAGTTGGCTATCCACTGGGTGACATAAGGATTTGTACCTAACCTCTTGAGTTTGTCAACAATGCCCAAGTGGGGTATTGTGTCAAATGCCTAGGCCAGGTTAAGGTAGGCGATGTGAACCATTTTGCCCTCATCTATTGCTTTGGTGACCTTCTCAAAGAAGTCCATCAGGTTGAGTAGGCATGACCTGCCCTTGATGAAACCAAATTGGGTTGGGTCCAGGGTTTTTAGCTTTACTATGTCATTATTGATCATTTCAGTGATAATTCTTTCAATAGGTTTGCATATCAGACTAGTAAAACATATGGGTCTGTAGTGTCTAGAGTCTGTTGATGGCCCACCTTTGTGCAGAGGTATGACTGTTGCTGTTCACCATTCATGGGGTATAAAGCCTGTTTCGAGGCTACAGTTAAGTAGCAAATCCAGAGGGGCTAATAGGTCATGTTTCATGCTATTTAGAAGGCATCCTGAGATATTGTCTGGGTCCGTTGATGCAATGTTCCTGGTCTTAGAGAGAGCATTAAGGACATGTTCCCTGGTTATATTTGATGGTATTTCCTGAGGGAAGGTTGAAGGAAGAGATGGAGAAAGCTTGTGATGAATTTCTCAGCCAATAGTTTTGCTATATCCTCTGGCTTAATATAGGTGGCTCCACTTACAATGAGATCTGAACACACAGCTGTGAATTGCCTTTGATGTTCCAGATGTAGCAAAAAAATGCCTTGTGGTTGTCCTTGGCCTGGGAGGCCAAATTGTTCTCAGATTTGGTTTTGATAGACTTTATCCCCTGAGTTGTTTCTTTACTTTGATAGGAGTGCTTTTATTCTGCTGGGTGCTGCACCTCCTAATTTTTGCCATGATTTTCTTCCATCTGTTATGCAGCCTACTGATGAGTCCACCAGGTTGGCTTGTTTGCATTAGTTCTGTACTTCTTCCTAGTGGGTACAGCTGTCTCTGTGCAGCTATTAACATGCTTATATAGGGTTTCTGTGAACAGTTCTGCATAAGCAGCAGTGTTCTCAAGGTTTGTGGGGGTTTCAAATTTTGCCAGGTTATCACTTAATAGCAGGAAGTTAGCATTAGAGTAGTTCCTGAATATTCCTGTGTTAGCAGGGATTCCAGGTTTTATTTTTACTTCAAAGGAGACCATTTTGTGGTCTGACCTTACCAGAGAAGACACAACAACTCCTCGGCTTGAACAGAGTTCAATTTATTTCACGATAAATTGTAATAAAAACAATCGGTCAACCGACACAAAACAACTTTAAAAATCAGTTAAGCGCTTTCATCTGACAAATGCAGACTTCATCAGAACTACCATTTTTGTTTTCGTAACTGATTATATACGTGTTTTGGCGCCTTTGGAATTTTTAAAACATTTAAAGTGGTATCATCTTGATAAATACTAAAACGTCCTTGTTGAAATAAAACACATAACCCTATATGCATAACTAAGCTAAACACTAACCATATGCATTAAATGCACTAAACAATCTAAAACATATAATTTATACTTTATACATTGACCCTAATATATACATAATATGCACACAAAATCTATCTCATTGATTATTTAGAGTTCAACAGTATGTTCAGTGCAAGGGGTTATCCCGATATTTACTTACAGAAAAGGAACTATACATGTCAGAAAAATGTTAATATTGTAGTTAAGAGGTGAGGTATATAGCAGGTTCATAGGTAATTATATATACAGCTATCATAGGGTTTATATTAGAAGTATAAAAGCAGAGGGTGAGCAGTTTCACAAAACTATGCATATGGTTGGGAGATGCTTGTAAAGTTATTCAAGCATTGATGAATTTCTCCTCTGATCAATGAGATTCATTGATAGATATCCACAGTTTAGAACATTTTCAGACCTTTCAGGAATTTGAGCCTATTCAGTGCAGATGTGTTAGATTTGGGTAGGGGGCACTCATCTGGTGCTCCTATAACTGAAGGATGAGTGCTCCATGGAGCAGTCAGATCTTCACATAAATCTGATGAAATAGTTAGCGGTGTTCTTAGCCTTCCTCACAGCCCTGGCTTCAGCTTCTGACTGGAGGAGAGAGGGGAGAGAGAGGAGAGAGAGGAGACATGAATGCAGCCGGAGGAAGAGACACCCAGGATAAAAACCAGTGCTGAGGTAGATAGAAAGAAAAAGAAACTGATCAGGGGTATTACAAGGAGATAATTAATCACTGGGAAAAAATGAGGTGGGTCTCAGAAAGTGTAGCCTTTGGAGGGAAATGTTTGCATGTAGGGGGCTGTGGCATCAGCTGAAAAGTGAAGGAAGCCAGTGTAGGTACAGTAAAAGGGTTTTAAGTACTACAAACTCCAAAGTGTTTTGAGCATTGTAAACTCCATCATCAAGGTGATTACACATATTTTCAAGAAAACAGAAAATAGACCAGTTCAATTTGAAATTGATTTGGGGCACAAACTTAACATAAGAAAGTAAATGGCATAAGCAGACACCTAGGGTTAAGCTTGGATACATGTTGTGATCCACACAAGCAGCACCATTCTGTGACAGGAAGCTGCTGAAGTGATAGTAAGCAGGACCATGGAGATGTGGTGAGATGCCAGGCTGTGGTGGTTCCACTCAGACAGTGATTAACAGACAAGAGCAATGGGCACAGGCAGGGGGAAGTGGAAAGTCATTACTGACTATAAAACTAATTGGGGGATATGGGAGGGGGGAATATGTCTTTGAGTATGGCAAATTATATTATATAGAAGAACAGAAATATTGACAGGTCTCTTTATAGGAAAATAACTGTAACCCATGTAATTGAAAGTAGCCAGATACCTGAACCTTTTAAGGTAAGGAAAACTGCAATATGGCAGAAGTCGTCTGAACAGAGCTGAGAGGAGTCTGGTGTATTTTGGTGAAAGACAGAAAAAACAAGGCCAGAGCAGCTGTCTCGGAGACAGGATTCCTAAGTGGAGATTGGTACTGTCAGTGGATGTCTTGGTACCTGTGACTCAGAATAGCTTCAGTGGAAATTTGTCATTAAAGGACTTTATTCTGAAACTGAGGATTTCCAAACCAGAAAGGCTTTGTCTACCAGAGGAAGTCCTGGAGAAAGAACACTTTGATCTGCTGCTGTGAATGATACTGGTGAAAGACTTTTTATTGCCTGATTATCCTTAAAGAGAAGAAGGGCACATATACTGTGAACTCTGAAAATCTGTGGGTGTATCTTAATTGAGAGATGTCATTACACAGTGCAACAAACTGAAGTGTTGCCTGCAATAACAAATGCATCACTTGGAATACAAATGGATGCACTCAGTATTTCCATATACAGACCTCTCTCCATCAAGCACACTTTCCCTTAAAAGCACACAGGGAACACACACAGCCCGAGGTCTGGGCTTCTCTATCTGTCTCCCTCCAAGTCCTCAATAAGACTCCCCACTGGTACAGCTGCAGAGTTAAGTCCTCAGCTGAGTGCCCAAGTCAAGTCCTCCACCACTCTCTCTCTGTGAAACCAATGCATTGTGCCCCTGCCCATGTAGCTGACATACACACTCTGAGATTTAATTTTTATACACACACACACACACACACACACACACACACACACACACACACACACACACACACACACACACACATACACACACACACCTGGGAAAGACTGGGACAGATTACTGGCTCTACCAACTTTGCCCAGACTATAAGGTAGTTATCACTGCTACCAGCCAATTACTATAAGGCTCTTTAAAGGGTATCCAATTATATTGAGTGAGGTTAATATTAATACAAATGGTAATGTTGACCAAACAGCAAGGTTTTCAGGACTGGCCACAGTTATCACCAAATATGTATATGTAAATACTCTCAAAGCTTAAATAGTTTCTAAAAAGAACCAGACACAATGAAAAGTTATATATATTTAATAATAAAAGGACATGAAAATACTAAATATCTGTGTACAGTAAGCACCAGAGTGTCATTCACAAGAAATATTAAAAATAACACCAATGAAAAGTTTACACAGTTTTGCAGAAAACAGTATTTAGCAAGTCTCACTATCTAGTCCTGATTGTCTAAATGAATTACTGTTCCTACTTACTGAACAGAGCAAGGAAAACATGTGAGTGGTCCTTATTGCCAGATCCAAGACAGAATGCAGAATGCTGCTTAGACTTCAGACTCCTGTAATATCAAAATATTATTCCTGTACAGAATGACCTTGCATGCATCTGGTCATCTGACTCTGTTTCCCATGCAATCACCAACACTAGAAGCTACCAGGAGTTTAGCACCTACATGTCAATAATACACACATAAGAGCATTGCTCAGATGTGGTGCAGCTGTTGGAAGTCATAAAACCATAAAACCATTCCACTCTTCCTACAGGAGCTACAACCTATTCTCCAGTCAACCATTGTGTATCTGTCTCTATTCAAAACCATGGAATAACATCTTTATGGCTTAACCCATGAAGTAATTTAATTTCAAGCATATTTTTCAAAGTCAGGTGGATTAACCTCTTCCCTTCCAGGGTATGCTGTTTGCAATGTATACATTTAATTCAGTTATAATAATAACTGTACATTTCTTTTCCTTCCAGCAGAGTTTACTGTTTATGCATTTTAACCCAAGCAAACCTTACAAATACATTTTCACCACAAACATCTATACAAATTGGTTTAAACTGTTTTTTGCTGTTGTGAATATGATTTTATGCACTTTGAATTTCTAGTACTTGTGCATTTTATAGCATAGGCTAGATTCAGAATTGCTGAATCTAGACTTGTATCACTTGAGCACTAAAATCAGATCTTCACTTAGATTCTGAAGGATCTGAGGCATCTGTTGCTTCAAACTAACTATAAATGCCTGTTTTGCTCTTATATTGCACTTTTAATTTGTATTTGAATTCTACTGTCTGTTTGGATTGTCTGAACTGTTTTAGCCACATTTTACTGTATACTGTACTAGTTCAGCTGTAACATAGCTCAGTTCCATGTTTGCTGTTTTCTGAGTCTGTTTTGTAACTTCTGAGCATCAAATTCAAGCCATCTTTGTTGGTGAAGGCCCTTCTGTAGAGAGTGCTGTGTGGGTCCTATCTAACTGAGGGTGATTGGACTACAAATCAGAGATAGCATTCTTATTGGCTAGTTTGAGTTAAAGGTGTTATTTCTTGTTTTATTTAAGCCTTGCATTTGCACTTGTTTGTGTGTAGCATACCATAGTGCCACATAGCGGAGATTACCATTGGTTGTTATAGATGCAAACGTTTTGCTTGCTAAATTTTCCCTTAACACTTTGCTTGTGGTCTTCCAGATGTTTTTCATGGCCCTGCTGTACTGCCAAGTGGAACACTAAGCCTAACTTCAGAGGTACCAACACAATTCTCGCCCACTAGACATTCCTAAGGCCGACCTCTTTTCCAGACTATATAAATGTACCTAACACTATGGACTGAATTTCCCACAGTTTCTTCAGCCAGCTTGGTTGACATGGGCATCCTGAGGCAGTGTAGCAACTGCCTCATCTTCAGCAACAATTCTCTACCCCTAGTCCAAACAAACTCAACATGCAAGAGATGCACCTGTATTAAGAACCTTGAATCCATGCTCTCTCACACACCAGTCAGTACATATCACAATGAGCAGGTTGTCAGCATGCACACCTCAGCTCCTACTCCACCCAAACGCACATCACATGTACCTACATATACAGAGGTCCTCAACAGAAATATATCTAAACACCAGAGACCTCCCAAACACAAACAAAAGCATGCTACACATAATACTTCCTCTGCAGAACACAAGACACAGAATAGCTCATGCACAACTGTTTCACACATCAAGCCCTTAAGGCAAAACACAAAATCAAACATATTAGTCTTAGATGATCCCATCATGAGACACACAAATGTCCCTTTCACCAGGCTGGATAAGGAAAAGGTCATGGTCAGCTGTCTTTCAGGTGCCAGGATATGCCATATCACACATTCACTCAAGTCCTCAATAATAGTTACTGTTATGACTCAGTCATAGTCCATGTTGGTGTGAACGACTTGATACATACCTCTCTGGACTATATAAAAAGAGACATGACTGATCTCTTGGACTACGTGTCTCAGGCAGGTATGTCCCTATCCTTAAGCAGCATTTTACCTTCACCTGGGATGATGCCTCAATACAAACAGAAAATGATTGACTTCAATAATTGGCTTAGTTTCTGGTGTCATTCTAAGGGAAACCAGTATCTGTCAGCCTGAGAAGACATCATCAGCAGACCTTGATGCTTTGCCAGAGATGGTCTTCATCTGCCACCCCTAGTATTTTGGCCACTGGCTAAGACTCTTGCCACTCCATTAGGGCCTTTTTTTTGGCAGTGTCTCAAGGACAAAATTCCAGATGTAAAAACTCCATCTAGGCTAATGGCCCTGGCGTCTTTACAAGCCTAGCCTATAGGATTACCCTGGAATCATGCCACCGGACCTTAGTTCCTAGTATCTCTGTTGAGTAGAGCCACTGGAATGATCCCCGGGGGGAATTTTCTATTTCCCATCCATTCATCAAGGTTTCTCTTGAAGAGGGCCAGTGAGGTGCTCTGCTTGACATGTATGGGAAGTCTATTCCATAGATAGACTCAAGTAGATCCAAATAGACAGAGTGGGTGTCCTGATTTATGGAGGGGGTCCTGTAGCTGGCAATGACTTGAATAAGTGTCCTACCAACAGTTAATTGCACCTGAAGTATCTCCAAGGAATTATACTGTTTAACCAATCTGGAGGTGTATTTATGCTGCAAAACGCTAGGAGTCTTAACACAAAACTGCACTACCTGGAAGCAGTTCTCATCTTGGAAGATGTGGACATTTGTGCAGTCACAGAGACCTGGTTCAAGGCTGTGGAGAGCATCCTAGCCATATCAGGTTACACCTCCTTACACACATTCAGACCACATACTGAAGGCATAAAATCTAAAGGAGGTGGTGTATTCATTAAAGATAAATACACCCCCAGATTGGTGAACCAGTATAAGTCCTTGGAGATACTATTTGGATCTATTTGAGTCTATCAAGATACAGCAAAACACCATGATTTTGGGCAACTTTAACTGCCCATCCATTGATTGGGTAAATTACTCGTGCTCAAATTCACTTGCCCAAAGGTTCCTTGACTTCATTAACTCCAATGCCCTGGACCAGCTGGTTGACACCCCCACAAGGGGTACCAACATCCTGGATCTGGGGCTTACTAATATGGGGGACATTGTAGTACCCCCACTGTGAGGTCTTCCCTGGTGAGATCTGACCACAAATCAGTCTCGTTTGAAGTAACTAGCACACCTGCCCCCCCCCCCCCCCCCCCGCCAGCAGCAAGTAAACTACAAAAATTCTCCAGAACAGATTATAACCTGTTATGGGATGGAATAAATAGCTTCACTGCACCTCCCCCCACATATGGAACTGGAAACTATGTTAAGATCTACAGCATTGCTTTATATAAACACCTGTATAACTGCATTGACTTGGCCATACCTGATAGGACCAAAACAAGCTCCTTAAGGAATAGCAAACCTCCCCGGAGGACAACTGCCATTTACAGATACAATAAGAAGAAGACATTGCTGTCTAAGAGTAAGAGGGAGTGAGCCTTAAACTGGAAGCACTCCCTCCTCAGCGTAAAAAAGTGAATAAGACTTCTTGTTAAGCCTTCCAAAGCAAACTATGAATCCAAATTAGCTTCTTCAACTAAGGACAACAATAAGGCATTCTTTAGTTACATCCATAACCTAAAAGGAAAGGTCCAGATTTGTGGCATACTGGTAGTTAATGATACCACATATACTGAGCCTGTGGACATAGCTAACCTGCTGGCCGACAGGTTCTGTGAAAATGTTACTCCCTTCTCCCCACTACATATACCCCATGCCATCCCTACCACCTGTCCCATACCTTGTATCTCAAAAGAGCAGGTCAAACATTCCCTCTCAAAGGCCAAAAACACAGCATCTAGGGGACCTGATAACATCCCAGGCTGCACCCTATATGGGCTCTAACAAGAATTAGCAACACCACTAGGTACTCTTTTCAATCATAGACTAAGCACTGGCTTCATACCAGCTGAATGGAAAACAGCTACCGTTATTCTATTAGCCTGACTAGCCTTATCTTCAAGGCCATGGAGTGAATCATCATGGAACTTATCAACAAAGATATAGGTAATCTCCAAAGACTTGACTCTACTCAGTTTGGATTTGCAAAGGGAGATCATACCTGTTAAACCTGGTGGACTTCTTCAAGACAGTCACCAAGGCCATGGATGAGGGGAAATCTGTGCATACAGCCTACCTAGACTTAGCCAAGGCATTTGACATTGCCCCCACCCACACACACACACACACACACACACACACACACACACACAGGCATCATTGACAAACTATCAACTCTTGTATCATTAGATGGGTCACTAACTGGCTCACTGACAGAACCCATATAGTCAAAATAGGGGAATCCACCTGGGACAGCAGACCTGTAACCAGTGGTGTTCCACAAGGATCAGTCTTGGGACCTCTACTATTTGGAATCAATCTCTCCAAAGTATGAGCAAAAACTAATGGTCTGTGGCTGACAAAGTTTGCTGATGACTGCAAACTGGGAGCGATCATAGAATCTCCAAATGATGTCAATATTCTACAAGAGGGTCTTACACAAGCAAATGAGTGGTGCCAAAGTCATGGCCTTAAACTCAATGCAAAAAATGTATTATCACCCCTTTCAGTAAGAGCGATGTTCCTGCTAACTACCACATCAATAACACACCCTAAGTATGCACTCAGTGGTGAGATACCTGGGCAAACAAGTTGACAGTGATCTTACCTTTGACCACCATGTCTCCACAGTGGTAAGAAGGGCATTCTGTATTGTTCATCTCATAACTAAGGCCATTGTCTCCAGAAAATAAGAAGTTATAACCTCCCTGTACTCTTCCCTCATCAGGCCAATAATTGAGTACAACTTGCCTTTTGGTATGTACCTTTCCAAGTACCTGCAGCAACTGGAAAGACCACAAAGGTTTCTCACAAGTAGAATTCAAGGTTTTTATCATCTGTCCTATGTGGATCTTCTGAAATGACTGTCACTTTATTCTGTTTCACATGGACTACTCAGAGGCAATCTCTGACACTGCTTTATTGGAAATGCTGCATCTCCATAAGTCCAATGGTACACAGGTTACTCACTCTAAAGACATTAACCTGCTATGTGACATTAATAGAACCTGCTGGAGGGACAGATTTGTTGACCAGAGCTTACCACACCTTTGGTAATGATTCCCACTTCATGTCAAACAAAGCATCTCATTGGCACTCTTCAAACATAATCTGGATGATTGGATGGGTAACCATACATTCACACCAAGTGTTCCACCTGTGTCTCGCTCGGTCAGGGGAATAGATGCTGATCATGGAAATAAGGGTAGAACTTGGCTAGGCTTGTAAGGGACCTAGGGCTATTAGCCTCGTGATTTCATAGGTTCATAGGTTCATAGATTAGTACTAAGCTAACTGCCCTTGCGAGCCATTTTAAGCCTAGCCATTTATCCCTTGTGAGACTCAAACCCTGCACCTTTTGCTTGCAAGGCAAACACCTTAACCATTAGGCCACCCTCCCAACCCATGGAACCCATTTCCTATGATCCTATGATATAGAAATTGCATAATTATTTACAAACGTCCAGCTAGTTGTGTCTGCATATCATATGATCATATGGCTATTGGCACTGAGGCCCTTACAAGCCTAGCCAAGAATTTAGCCCATGTTCCAGCAAGTCAGCACCTGATGCCCCTGTCCAGTAGGGACACAAATGGAACCCCAGGGGGTGTATTTTCTGTTCCCCATCCAGTTATCCAAGCTGCACTTAAAAAGGGTTCATGAGGTACTCTGCTTGATGTGGAGAGGGAATCTATTCCACAGAAGGGGGGAGTTTCTGGGACACAAACCTGCCCTGCCAACATATCCTACTGATGTCACAGACCAGGCTGAGGTTGCATGTATGAGTTACTTGAGTGGAGCTTGACTTGCATATATGTAGCAGTCCCATCAACGTGGGGTCTGACATTGCTTTGTATGCCAGACTTAGGTCACTTCTGAGGAGTCTGTATGAGACTGAGCAGAGGGACAGGGCTTTTAGCCTATCTGTGTACAGTAGATGTTTGAGGCATTGGATTCTCCTGGTGAGGAACCTTTGTAGATTTTCCAGCTGCTACATGTGTTTTGTGAGGTACATGCCAAAAAGGGCATTATACTTAATAATAGGTCTTTTAAGGGAAGAATACAGGGATGTTATGATCTCCTTGTCCCTGAATGAGATACCCTTACTAATGAGGTGGGCCATGTAGAAAGCTTTCTGCACAATGGAGGCAACATGGTGGTCAAAAATCAGTTTTCTATCAGCCTGAGTGCCCAAGTCCATCACGACTGATTGCATGCTTAGGACCTTGTTATTAATGTGATAATTTGTGGGGATGTCACTCTCCCCAAAGGGGATGATGATGCATGTTTTGCCATTCTGTTTGAGGCCATGTTTCTGGCACCAGT
This sequence comes from Protopterus annectens, assembly GCF_019279795.1. Taxonomy (NCBI): domain Eukaryota; kingdom Metazoa; phylum Chordata; order Ceratodontiformes; family Protopteridae; genus Protopterus; species Protopterus annectens. The sequence goes on along the minus strand of NC_056749.1, from coordinate 69,931,611 downwards.
CATTTGGATGATGTCCACATCACTAGGAGAATTAATGACAGAGCCCAGCTTGCAGTCATCTGCAAACTTGGTCAGCTGTAACCCACTGGTTTTGGACTGCACCTCAGAAAAGTATATCAAAAACAACAGAGGTACTAAGACCAATCCCAGGGGTACACCGCTTGTTATGGGTCTACTGCGTGAGATGGCTTCCCCTGTTTTGACTAGGTGGGTTCCATCAGTGAGCTAGTTTGCTACCCATCTGGTAACATATGGATTTATGCCTAGTTAAGAGAGTTTATTTATCATACCTGAGTAGTGAATAGTATTAAAGGCTTTGGCCAGGTCAGGGTAGGCAGTGTGCACTATCTTCCCCTCATCCATGGATTTAGTGACTGTCTCAAAGAAGTCGATCAAATTTAACAGGCATGACCTCCCCTTGACAAAACCAAATTGTATGGGATCGAGTGTTTGGAGGTTGCCAATGTCCTTATTAATGAGGTCCATAATAATCTGTTCCATGGCCTTGCAGATCAGGCTAGTAAGGCTGATGGGTCTATAATTTCCTGGATCAGTGGTCACTCCACCTTTGTGCAAATGGATGACAGTGGCTGTCCTCTACTCGGCTGGGATGAAGCTGGTAGTCAGGCTTTGGCTGAAAAGGGTGCCTAATAGTGTTGCAAGTTGCTGCCTAAGTTCATGTAAGATGCAGCCTGGGATGTTATCAGGTCCCATGGGGGCTGTATTTTGCCTTTTGAGAGGGCAGTGATCATTATCTCACTAGAGATAAGGGGAGGGATTAGGTGCTGGGGGTGTCCTGATTTACTGCTGAGGGAGAGAGGGGTGAAGTTTTCACTAAACCTGTCTGCCAGCAGATTGGATATATCTACGGTGTTTGTGTATGTGGTATCCTTGACCACCATTTCTGAGCAGATCTGAGTGCTTCCTTTGAGATTGTGGACATATGTGAAGAAGGCCTTATGATTGTCTTTAGTAGGTGTGGCCAGTTTGGACTTAAGTTTGCTTTGGAAGATTTCACTAGTGCTCTTATTTGCTTGTTCAGGCTAAGGAGAGATTGCTTCTAATTAGGCACCTGTCCCATAGCAATTATTTTCCTTTTATTATAGAGTTTATTTATTGCAGATGTCTACCAGACAGGTTTACTCTTCTTTGAGGAGGAAGATTTTGTCCTGTCTGGTATTCTTGATACCATGCAGCTATATAAATGCTCATATTGTACTTTGGTGTAGGTTAGGACATATGTGCCAGTTCCTATTGAAGAGGAGGAGGGGGCTGTGAAATGGTTTATACCTTCCCTTAGGAGGTTGTAGTCAACTTTGGAGAAGTTTTTTTGTTTGACCCTATCTGGGGAGAGTCGGGGGTGACTTTGAAAGTAAACACTTTGTGGTCTGATCTTACCAGGGAGGATGTCACCATAGGAATGCTACAGTGGTTACTCATGTTCGTAAATACCATGTCCAAGATATTATCACCTCTTGTGGGGGTGTTGACCAGCTGGTCCAAGGCATTTGCACTAACAAAATCAAGGAATCTCAGGGCATTTGTGTTTTGTGTTACACATCTATTGCCCAATAGCATGGCTGACAGTACCTCCTGTTGTCACAGTAATATATAAAACATACACTACCCCGTGTAAACATGGGAAAATAAGGACAGATGATGATAATATATACATGCATATGAAACTGTTTTGGAGGTGTACATGATAATACTGTTTTTAAGTCATGAATGTTTACTGAGGTAGCACGGCCCATGAAAGGTTGGTTCTGCTGTAATCTCTCTGCCAGAATGATCAACATTTAGGTAGAGAGGAGAACTTCAGGTTTGTTTAACAGCAGCAAGCACACAGGCAAAAGTTGTTTTTTCAGGCAATAATCAGTCTGGGAACTGCATGCTTCCTTTACCTGCTAAAATCACCTTGTCTTCACTCGCCATTCATTGGAATCACATTATTGCCATTATATGACATCCACCAAGTACCTCCTGATGTGCCTGGGGAATAATAATGCAAGGGTGGTTGGGTCAGCCTGAAACCCAGAACACGAGACAAACTGGGAAGTTATTACAGAAAACGTGCACTATTGTGCTCAAAGTGGAAGGATTGAAGCAAGGGCACACCATATTCTAAGGTGCAAATCCAGGAGTATAAAATATCGGGATAAAAACTCATTGTGCCTCCCTATCAAGCTCTTGTAAAATCACAGCTGGAATATTTCTGGAAGCCTTACCGTGAGAAGGAGCACAGACTTGTGGGAAGTACTAAGAAAGCAAGGAGGATGGTGTGGGGTAACATCATTTGAGGTCACATTGGGAACTTGAACAATCAACACTGTAGAAGAATAAAGACAGGGAAATATGATTTGGATTTGTTGTTATTTAGTAGTTTAGTCAGATATGACTCTCAAGGCCAGATCATTGAGAAATGGGGCCCTAAGAAGGGTAATGGACTGGGCACTTCCTCAGCCATGGCAGTATCCAATTACTTTCCAGGACATGTCTATCCATAAACATGTCTCAGTGTAGAAAAGAAAACAGCAGCACCCAAACACGGCCAAAACCAATACAATTCGTAGCAGTTTTATTGAAGAGGTAAGTGCTTTCACACATTTACTGTGCTTCATCAGACCAAATGTAACAAAACAACTCAACAGTTAAATAAAGAGCATCATCAATTAACCATTCAAAACATCCAATAGAAAACAAGCACTGAGCCATACATTAAAACAACAGAATGTCATTTAAAGAGCCCCCTAGCTTTTAGGATAGGTTTAATGGAAGTTCTGCCATTGATACCGGGAAACTTATCCGCCTGCATAGTAATGATCCACTTGTTATGCCAATAGCTATGCCAATGTGGTCATGGCTCAATGGGAGATCACTTTTGTTTTTGGGTCTATTTACAGTCAACTTATTAAATTTTACAGGAGGTTTGTGGATGACCTCTTTTTAATTTGGGATGGCACATGCCAGCAACTGGAAGAATTTATCGGTTTCATACAGAACACAACACATTTTTTATCTTTTACGTTTAAAGTGTCAGATAGGGAAATGGATTTTTTGGATGTTAAGATCATGGCTAATGATTCCTGTGGACTTACAACCACTTTACACAGAAAAGATTGTAGGAAGAATACATTGCTGCAACAGAATAGCATGCACCCTGGCCATGTCTTTAAAAACATAGTTAAAAGCCAGGGTATGAGACTTTCGAGGCTCAACAACAATGATACACTATTTGAACATGACCTACTTGCTTTGAGGTCTGCATGTTTGGATAGGGGCTATTGTCACAAGGAAGTTGACGATGCAGTACATGACACTGTTAGGCAAAGGAAACATAGGATCCAAACATCTGCCTCAGATGTCATACATTCAGAGCATGTTTCCATGGCCTCTAGAAATTAAGCACTTTCTAAGTCTTTGTTTTACACTAGTGACGTCAACGTATCATAGAGGTTGTGAAAAATAATTGGTCCATTTTATTTTACAGCTTGATGACCAGATCTGGAATGTTGTAGGTGAACATCCGATGTTCACTTTTAAAAATAAGAAGTCATTAAAGAGGCAACTGTGTTATAAGAAGTATACACCAGCAGGAAGTGTGAAGCCTATATCAGCTTTTAGCATGAGACGTTTGAGATGTAATTTTTGCTCACATATTGATACATTAGTGACTTTTGTTCTCCCGACCACATATCATGAGTATTGTTTTAATGTGAATGCTGACTGCCACAGTAGAAATCTCATTTATTTGGCCAAATGCAGGGTATGCACTTGCTTCTATATAGGCAAGACAAATAGATCCCTTATGGAGAGAATAAGGGAGCACTTGTATTGTGTACATAATTTTGATGAGCGTAATGCTTTGAGCAAACATTATATGGAATATGGCAGTGACCATATTTTTGGTTTTAGGGTTGTTGAAACTTTGACTCAAGACAAGCGTGGGGGTGACTTTAGGAACTACACGGAAAGCTATGAACTTTCTTGGATCATTACTATGCAGGCGGATAAGTTTCCAGGCATCAATGGCAGAACTTCCATTAAACCTATCCTAAAAGCTAGAGTGCTCTTTAAACGACATCCTGTTGTTTTAGTGCATGTCTCAGTGCTTGTTTTCTAGTGGATGTTTTGAATGGTTAATTCATGATGCTCTTTATTTAACTGTTGAGTTGTTTTGTTACATTTGGTCTGATGAAGCACAGTGAATGTGTGAAATCGCTTACCTCTTCAAAAAAACTGCTACGATTTGTATTGGTTTTAGCCGTGTTTGGGTGCTGATGTTTTCTTTTCTATGTTGTGTTGTTGTCTACCAGCACCTTTTGTTCCCTGAGGACTGTCTGGTTTCTACATATCTGTCAGTGTACTTAGTATTTTAGTATTTTCTTTCACATTGATCACAGAGATTTGGGTTTAATTTAAAAGTTTTATTTCAATTTTTACAGTAAGAACATTAACCTTCATTTGCTAAACAAAACAAAATATTTTCACACTGAAAATGGACTTCGCAAAAGCAACAGTAAACATCTCTTCCCTTGACACTTACATTTGTTGAAAATGCATCTGGCGATCCATTAAACTACAACAGACTTGTTGTGATTCATAGTCCCGTAACATACAATGAAGCACTAATCAGTGGCTGTGTAAAACATACAGGAACTCAGACAACATACGTGTAGCACATTTGTTAACAGCCCGAGACGATTCATAGTCATGTGACATACAGTGACACACTAATCAGTGGCTGTGTATAACGTACAGGAACACAGGCGACATACATGTAACACATTTGTTAACAACCCGAGACGATTCATAGTCATGTAACATACAGTGACACACTAATCAGTGGCTGTGTATAACGTACAGGAACGCAGGCGACATACGTGTAACACGTTTAACAGCCTGAGATGATTCATAGTCACGTAACATACAGTGAAGCACTAATCAGTGGCTGTGTAAAACATACAGGAACTCAGACGACATACATGTAACACATTTGGTAACAGCCTGAGACGATTCATAGTCATGTAACATACAGTGAAGCACTAATCAGTGGCTGTGTAAAATATACAGGAATTCAGACGACATACATGTAACACATTTGCTAACAGCCTGAGATGATTCATAGTCATGTAACATACAGTGAAGCACTAATCAGTGGCTGTGTAAAACATACAGAAACTCAGACAACATACGTGTAACACATTTGCTAACAGCCTGAGACGATTCGTAGTCACGTAACATACAGTGATGCACTAATCAGTGGCTATATAAAACGTACAGTAACTCAGAAGACATACGTGTAACACATTTGCTAATAGCCTGAGACAGCTCATTGGACATGTGTCACTTTTTAGGAGCACTGTATGATGAAGTCACTCGAGTCACACCAAAGAAAAATGAAGAATGAGAGAATCAAACCCTGCTCTACAGGAAGCAGCTTGTTAACAGCACACAGCCTTACTTATCAAACCCTGCTGTACAGGAAGCAGCTTGTTAACAGCACACAGCCTTACTTATCAAACCCTGCTCTACAGGAAGCAGCTTGTTAACAGCACACAGCCTTACTTATCAAACCCTGCTGTACAGGAAGCAGCTTGTTAAGAGCACACAGGCTTACTTATCAAACCCTGCTGTACAGGAAGCAGCTTGTTAACAGCACACAGCCTTACTTCTCAAACCCTGCTGTACAGGAAGCAGCTTGTTAACAGCAAACAGCCTTACTTATCAAACCCTGCTGTACAGGAAGCAGCTTGTTAACAGAACACAGCCTTACTTATCAAACCCTGCTGTACAGGAAGCAGCTTGTTAACAGCACACAGCCTTACTTATCAAACCCTGCTGTACAGGAAGCAGCTTGTTAACAGCACATAGCCTTAGTTATCAAACCCTGCTCTACAGGAAGCAGCTTGTTAACAGCACACAGCCTTACTTATCAAACCCTGCTGTACAGGAAGCAGCTTGTTAACAGCACATAGCCTTACTTATCAAACCCAGCTGTACAGGAAGCAGCTTGTTAACAGCACATAGCCTTACTTATCAAACCCTGCTCTACAGGAAGCAGCTTGTTAACAGCACACAGCCTTACTTATCAAACCCTGCTGTACAGGAAGCAGCTTGTTAACAGCACACAGCCTTACTTATCAAACCCTGCTCTACATGAAGCAGCTTGTTAACAGCACACAGCCTTACTTATCAAACCCTGCTGTACAGGAAGCAGCTTGTTAACAGCACACAGCCTTACTTATCAAACCCAGCTGTACAGGAAGCAGCTTGTTAACAGCACACAGCCTTACTTATCAAACCCAGCTGTACAGGAAGCAGCTTGTTAACAGCACATAGCCTTACTTATCAAACCCTGCTGTACAGGAAGCAGCTTGTTAACAGCACACAGCCTTACCTATCAAACCCTGCTGTACAGGAAGCAGCTTGTTAACAGCACACAGCCTTACTTATCAAACCCTGCTCTACAGGAAGCAGCTTGTTAACAGCACACAGCCTTACTTATCAAACCCTGCTCTACAGGAAGCAGCTTGTTAACAGCACACAGCCTTACTTATCAAACCCTGCTCTACAGGAAGCAGCTTGTTAACAGCAGACAGCCTTACTTATCAAACCCTGCTCTACAGGAAGCAGCTTGTTAACAGCACACAGCCTTACTTATCAAACCCTGCTGTACAGGAAGCAGCTTGTTAACAGCACACAGCCTTACTTATCAAACCCTTCTGTACAGGAAGCAGCTTGTTAACAGCACACAGCCTTACTTATCAAACCCTGCTGTACAGGAAGAAGCTTGTTAACAGCACACAGCCTTACTTATCAAACCCTGCTGTACAGGAAGCAGCTTGTTAACAGCACACAGCCTTACTTATCAAACCCTGCTGTACAGGAAGCAGCTTGTTAACAGCACACAGCCTTACTTATCAAACCCTGCTGTACAGGAAGCAGCTTGTTAACAGCACATAGCCTTACTTATCAAACCCAGCTGTACAGGAAGCAGCTTGGTAACAGCACACAGCCTTACTTATCAAACCCTGCTGTACAGGAAGCAGCTTGGTAACAGCACACAACCTTACTTATCAAACCCTGCTGTACAGGAAGCAGCTTGTTAACAGCACATATCCTTACTTATCAAAACTTGCTGTACAGGAAGCAGCTTGTTAACAGCATATAGCCTTACATATCAAACCCTGCTGTACAGGAAGCACCTTGTTAACAGCACACAGCCTTACTTATCAAACCCTGCTGTACAGGAAGCAGCTTGTTAACAGCACACAGCCTTACTTATCAAACCCTGCTGTATAGGAAGCAGCTTGTTAACAGCACACAGCCTTACTTATCAAACCCTGCTGTACAGGAAGCAGCTTGTTAACAGCACGTAGCCTTACTTATCAAACCCTGCTGTACAGGAAGCAGCTTGTTAACAGCACACAGCCTTACTTATCAAACCCTGCTGTACAGGAAGCAGCTTGTTAACAGCACACAGCCTTACTTATCAGACCCTGCTGTACAGGAAGCAGCTTGTTAACAGCACATAGCCTTACTTATCAAACCCAGCTGTACAGGAAGCAGCTTGTTAACAGCACACAGCCTTACTTATCAAACACTGCTGTACAGGAAGCAGCTTGTTAACAGCACACAGCCTTACGTATCAAATCCTGCTCTACAGGAAGCAGCTTGTTAACAGCACACAGCCTTACTTATCAAACCCTGCTCTACAGGAAGCAGCTTGTTAACAGCACACAGCCTTACTTATCAAACGCTGCTCTACAGGAAGCAGCTTGTTAACAGCACACAGGCTTACTTATCAAACCCTGCTGTATAGGAAGCAGCGTGTTAACAGCACATAGCCTTACTTATCAAACCCAGCGTTACAGGAAGCAGCTTGTTAACAGCACATAGCCTTATTTATCAAACCCTGCTGTACAGGAAGCAGCTTGTTAACAGCACACAGCCTTACTTATCAAACCCTGCTGTACAGGAAGCAGCTTGTTAACAGCACACAGCCTTACTTATCAAGCCCTGATCTACAGGAAGCAGCTTGTTAACAGCACACAGCCTTACTTATCAAGCCCTGCTCTACAGGAAGCAGCTTGTTAACAGCACACAGCCTTACTTATCAAACCCTGCTCTACAGGAAGCAGCTTGTTAACAGCACACAGCCTTACTTATCAAACCCTGCTCTACAGGAAGCAGCTTGTTAACAGCACACAGCCTTACTTATCAAACCCTGCTCTACAGGAAGCAGCTTGTTAACAGCACACAGCCTTACTTATCAAACCCTGCTCTACAGGAAGCAGCTTGTTAACAGCACACAGCCTTACTTATCAAACCCTGCTCTACAGGAAGCAGCTTGTTAACAGCACACAGCCTTACTTATCAAACCCTGCTGTACAGGAAGCAGCTTGTTAACAGCACACAGCCTTACTTATCAAACCCTGCTGTACAGGAAGCAGCTTGTTAACAGCACACAGCCTTACTTATCAAACCCAGCTGTACAGGAAGCAGCTTGTTAACAGCACACAGCCTTACTTATCAAACCCTACTGTACAGGAAGCAGCTTGTTAACATCACACAGCCTTACTTATCAAACCCTGCTGTACAGGAAGCAGCTTGTTAACAGCACATAGCCTTAGTTATCAAACCCAGCTGTACAGGAAGCAGCTTGTTAACAGCACACAGCCTTACTTATCAAACCCTGCTGTACATGAAGCAGCTTGTTAACAGCACACAGCCTTACTTATCAAACCCTGCTGTACAGGAAGCAGCATGTTAACAGCACACAGCCTTACTTATCAAACCCTGCTGTACAGGAAGCAGCTTGTTAACAGCACACAGCTTTACTTATCAAACCCAGCTGTACAGGAAGCAGCTTGTTAACAGCACACAGCCTTACTTATCAAACCCTGCTGTACAGGAAGCAGCTTGTTAACAGCACACAGCCTTACTTATCAAACCCTGCTGTACAGGAAGCAACTTGTTAACAGCACATAGCCTTACTTATCAAACCCTGCTGTACAGGAAGCAGCTTGTTAACAGCACATAGCCTTACTTATCAAACCCTGCTGTACAGGAAGCAGCTTGTTAACATCACACAGCCTTACTTATCAAACCCTGCTGTGCAGGAAGCAGCTTGTTAACAGCACACAGGCTTACTTATCAAACCCTGCTGTACAGGAAGCAGCTTGTTAACAGCACACAGCCTTACTTATCAAACCCTGCTGTACAGGAAACAGCTTGTTAACAGCACACAGCCTTACTTATCAAACCCTGCTGTACAGGAAGCAGCTTGTTAACAGCACATAGCCTTACTTATCAAACCCTGCTGTACAGGAAGCAGCTTGTTAACAGCACATAGCCTTACTTATCAAACCCTGCTGTACAGGAAGCAGCTTGTTAACAGCACACAGCCTTACTTATCAAACCCTGCTGTACAGGAAGCAGCTTGTTAACAGCACACAGGCTTACTTATCAAACCCTGCTGTACAGGAAGCAGCTTGTTAACAGCACACAGCCTTACTTATCAAACCCTGCTGTACAGGAAGCAGCTTGTTAACAGCACACAGCCTTACTTATCAAACCCAGCTGTACAGGAAGCAGCTTGTTAACAGCACACAGCCTTACTTCTCAAACCCTGCTGTATAGGAAGCAGCTTGTTAACAGCACACAGCCTTACTTATCAAACCCTGCTGTACAGGAAGCAGCTTGTTAACAGCACACAGCCTTACTTATCAAACCCAGCTGTACAGGAAGCAGCTTGTTAACAGCACGTAGCCTTACTTATGTGCACTAAGACAAAAATGCATTTCGCACCTGTATGCTTGCAAAACATACCACTAAATTAAAAGTGTATCCTTAGCTTAACATTAATATATACTCAAACATCATGCTGTCATGTCCTTAGCCAGATAATAAACAGTGTTGATAGTCAACAAAGCAAGGACTCAAGGATCATACCCACAGAACATGGGTCACATGATGGAGTTCCTATTAACTAGGACCAATTCCTTCCTTTACACCATAACTACTCTGGGATGCAGGAACCAAGTATTTACACACAGATGTGGCTATCAGGTATAGTTCCTTGTATGACTACGCACACATCAGAGGTTGCTTATGATCAAAAGAATGATCTAGAAGTGTATTCCAACTTGCTGCTGTATGAAACGTACAGTGTAACCCACTACACTCCCCTGCTCTCTGAACCTCTTGGCTCAAAAATCAGAGAACACACCCAAAACCACGAGCACATTTTAAATATTAGTCTAATATGTGTAGAAAGTTGGCTACATAGCAGGTTTTGTGTTAGCATTTTCTAAAGAGTATAAAGTCTGAAACTCAGGTCTGAGATTTAGTGACTGTAGCACTTTACCATAAAGCCATAACTTTTATGAGGAATAGACCCCAAACGTGACGAAAAATAAACAGGGATTATTGAAAACTATAACCTCTACACAGATGAGTGCATACACACACACACACACACACACACACACACACACACACACACACACACACACACACACACACACACACACACACACACACACACACACACACACACACACACACACACACACACACGCGCACGCAAGCATGCACGCATGCACACTCACACACACACACACACACACACACACACACACACACACACACACACACACACACTCACATATCATTTACAATCACTTGTATGACTCTACAACTCAGAAATTCACTTGACATCAAGTGAATGAATAAATTCATAAATAATGGCCTATTATATGTACCCCAACTTGAAGTTATTCCTTTTGGCAAAACCCCCTCAATTTTCAGGCTAGCATAGTTGTTAGAAAATTTAGAATATTTTATGCTACTTTATGAATATAATGGTTTTTATAATTGTTATTATTCTCCTTAAGGATGTACATCTTAAACCCCACTCTCTCTCATTATTTCTTGAACTTCTCCATTGCTTCATCAGCAACCTTTTCCGTTTTGTATAACTTAAATGCAGTTCAGTTAGAATTGCATTATCTCACGTGGCCTTGTAATTAGCAACACTTGTTAGGACTCTTTTAACTTCACTGTCCAGGATGTCTGACTCAAGATTAAAGAATATGTGATTGTAAACATCAGTGACATTAGGGTCCTTTTTACATAAATCTTCTTTATATTCCTGCCATCTTTTCTTGAAATCTGTTACATCCCTTCCATCTTTGTTTTTTTTATCATGCCTGCTTGATTTGGGTACACAGTGCATTAACAGGAGGACTAAAGATGTGAGAAGGCTGGGAAGTGATAACAGTGCTGGTAGGGAGAGACATGACAACCAGAATTAAGGAAATGTAGTTTGATCCAGATATCAGGAAAAACATATTCACTGAGAGGGAGGTAAAGCCAAGTCTTTTTCTATTAATATTTTTTGTTTGATTTGATACTGAAAACAAGAGTTAAAGAATATATTACCATGAGGTGAAATATGCTTTAAAAATATAGTAGTGTGTGTGCTGGAAAGCCATCTTCTGTTTAAGGTGTAATCTTAATTTATATTTTGTCTTAACCTTTCAGGTTAGGGTAGCAAAAAATAAGGATATGCCTGCAGCAGGGCTAGCTGCCTGACAGTGTGAACATTGGCTCTAGATGATGGTCACTGTTGATGTGACATCTGAACACTGTGCAGAATGGGAAAAAGGGGATTATGGATGACTAGAAGGGCGGATGACTGAGCTACTAACATGCTTCATTTTGTCATCTTAGGTTTGAATCACTTACTCTTTGTGAGTCTGAACAAGTCACTTAAGTTGTATTATTGAAAATAAGCATTTTGTTACCTAGTGGGCTTATGATTTTGATGAAAAAAGAAAGAATAAAAAAGCAACAAATGTGTGCATGTATAGATAGATAGATGTTAGCACTAAAGTGCAAACAGGTTGCTGTCTAAACAAATAAGGTAGTGTTGTCTCAACTTGCAGGTTGCACCTTATACATAGTTTAATCTTTCGCTAGGAGCTTATGTTGAGAAATTCCTATTTATTATTACAGACAAAAGATAGAATTAAATAATCGCCAACCTACAGGTCACATTCTAAAATCATTGCAACAATTTAAATCCTCCACTGTCTGTTAAACTGCTGCTGGACCCTGTAATTAATTATCTGCCAAGATGTTAGTAGCTTTTTTATCCGTAATGATCAGGAAAATGCACTTTGTGATAAAGCTGTATAATAACAATAACACACCTTACTGGCCAAGGCATGGTGTAGCAGAACAGCAATTGTGGTTGCATATTTTCTGCATTTGCAAAAGCTATGAGCTTGCATTCATTTTAACGAGTGTTTGTGACATTGTCAGCAGTCTTACTATTTGCAGTTGGCATCCCGGCATTGGCAGCACTGAATGCTATATTTTCTTCACTTTCTCTCTGTTATCTGAGGTTGTGCGATCTTAGAAATTATATATATAGATAGGTGTGTGTGTGTGTGTGTGTGTGTGTGTGTGTGTGTGTGTGTGTGTGTGTGTGTGTGTGTGTGTGTGTGTGTGTGTGTGTATCCTATCTACTTCTTTTTAAAGAGAAAAGATAGATTCACATAAGCACCAACCTACAGGCCACATTATGAATAGAGGATGATAAAATCTGCATCAAAAGGAGAGCAGTGTTGCTGGAACTGAATTCATCCTCAGGTCTTGGTGAGTTCAAATCTCACCATGGACAGAGGTAGGATAAAAAACAAAGACATCTGGGTGCACAAAAGCCAGGATAAAAAGGGCCCAATCCTGGTAGGTGCACTGGATCCGGGACTGGAAAAAAATTACATTGTAGAATCTGTAAGACATGGAAATTTTCCTACAGTGGGGTTAGGCAAGGTTCAAGGGGGTGGGTGACCCTCTTGTTGTAGAAGGAAGTAGTAGTCCACAAAAAACACAAAAACTGATGGACCAAAAAAAAGCCATAAAGATGACAGAGTGGACTATTAAGGATAAGAAAGAAATGATGCATTGTTACTATTATGTATTGTTACTATTATGTATTGTTACTATTATGCAAGAAGCCCAGAATTTCCAGATAGAAGATGCTAAAAACATTAAGAGAAATTAGAGGACAGAAAAATACTTGCACACCAAAAAACTCTCAAAAGCTTCAAATGCAAATTTGTGTTCATTAATACAACAGCTCTGTGGAAAAAAAAAAACGTAAAATATTCAAAAAACTTTGGGTCACTTGGAAAAAGACACAACAGATGAAGTAGAAAACTATAAAGAACAAAACCTAGAGATTTTTGAAAGGTATAGAAAAGAAACATGGACGTGGGAAAGAAAGAAAGATATGATATGGTGCAATGTTTATGCAAAGAAGAAGAACGGCAAACTAATCAGTACAAAAAAGTAGCTCCAAAGATACGTGAAGAGAAATATAGGCAATGGCACCCAGATATGGAAAATTTCACAATACAAAAAATAGGATCACTGGGGAATATAGAGCAGAAGATGAGTAAAGAAGTTAAATAGAAGCTGAAGTTACGGAAAACCTGTGAAGTGAAGGATTTAATGCAGAAAGTCTAACACGGGTTATGTCACAGCATGATGGAACAATGAGTCCCCAAATTAAGGTGAAAAAGGTGGAGCAGGAAACATCTGAAGAAGAAATATGGACATGGGAAAGGAAAAGAGATTTAATATGGTGCAATATTTTTGCAAAGGAGAAAGCAAAACTAATCAGTACAACAAGAGCACCAAAGATATTTAAAGAGCAATACAGGCAAAGGCATCCAGATATGGAAAATTTCACAATACAAAAAAATAAATAAGAAAACAAATGGAGAAAGTACAAAAAGAGGATTAGTAATGGAGAAGTTAATGAAACTGAACTTATGGATTACATGTGAAGAGAAGGATTTAGTGCAGAAAATCCAACTCAGGTAACTCCACAGCATGATGGAACAATAAGTCCCCCAGATTAAGCAGAAATAGTTGGAACAGGAAGCATCTGATCACTTGCCACATGAAGATGCTCTGGAGTCTTCAGTTTGGATTTCCACAGCAAAGGAAGGAGATGGAAACAGTGGCAACTCTGCTGCAGTTAATGTAGTGGAGTGACAGGCCAGTGAGTTCCCGTATGAAACAGCAGCAGATGACGTGGGATGCAGCTGAAGAGAATATGGCACAGGAAGATGTTCTGGAACTTTCTTTTGAATGCCCCAAGGAAAGAGAGTGCAAAGAATGTGTCCTCACTTTAGAAGAAAATGATCGAAGGGAAAAGTTGCTTGAATTAATATAGATTAATAGGAATATCAAGATCCATGAAATATACAGACTACAGAAAGTAAATAAGACCGAAAATGTTAGAAGTGTGATAAAACAAATGAACACAGTAATCAAGACTATGAACAGAAATCCATCTGATGTAACAGAAACAAATATGATTTATTATTGCACAAGAAAATTAATAGCAAATTCTTACCCAGGGCTGTCTTAACAGCATTATTGGCCCATGGGCAAAGTAGTGCTCTGGGACCCCTACCTACACAACCACTCATAGGATTAAAATGAAAATGGCTGATAAAATTAAACATATATTTATTGAGACTTCCAAAAAATCAGTATTTAAACATTAAAACATGCTAGAAAACCACAAATTTTAAAAGGAACAGATCAAAAGTATAAGCCAAAAATTACAGACATTCTGTGAAGCTCTGGTCAGTTGAGAGCTATGTCCTCAACTCCTTGAAACACAAGTGGTGGTAGGGGTAGAGAATTCAGGCCCTTGTATGTAAGGTACAGGGTTTGAGCTTGAGCAAAGCAACACTAACAACCAGTTATCCGTAATTGGAGCATTTCACACACACACACACACACACACACACACACACACACACACACACACACACACACACACACACACAATCCAGATGACACTTACTTGTTGAAGAACTGTGGAAGCAGCAAGGCAGTAATGAACGGAACATTAAATGCTGCGTGGTAGGAAGAACAGGTGATGTTTATACAAATTCAGCCTTTAGGAAGGCTGCTGCTCTGTTTGGATAATTAATGTTTTAGGAAGGCTGCATTTGGATAATTGACATTTTGGATGATCAACACTGTACTGTACAATGCTTTCTAATATTTGCAATTTTTATCATTTTCATAATTTTTCAATTATTTATAATTTGCTAGCATGTAGTATTTATTTATTGACAGCAAGTCACAACACACATAGATTAGCATGGAGGCACTATGCTTGTGGTGCCCCTGGACAACTGCCCAGTGTGCCCTTGTGCTAAGATGGCACTGGTCTTACCAAAAAACACAAAACAATAAGGGGAAGGAAGACATCAAATGGCATCAAGATTATAGAAGAGAGAACAAATCAACAAAGATACTTATTGATAAAGGAGATGAGCAGTATCAGAACTGACCAGGATCCGTCGTCCACTACTGCAAATAATAAACTAAAGATATCAGCACAGGAAAAAACTTAGAAGATATGCAGATAAATATAAAGGAAAAGTAAAAATAAGAAATTCGTTGATAACCCAAAATGGGAAATAAAGCAAAAGGAATAGAAACACCACCGAAAAAGAAGAGATTGAAACATTTAGGAGAAATATCTATGAAGACCCTGTGGAACATAACAAAGATGCTGAACAGACAGAAGAAGTAAAAGAAACAGTAAAATGTTCAAATGCACAGGATATGAAATGGGATGAAGTAATAGCCAGTGAAATTAAAACAAATTTAAGTAAAGCTCCTAAATGGAAAACCCCAGGTCCAGATGCAATACCTAACTTCTAACTAAAACTATTAACGTCTTTACATGAAGATTTAGCCCTGCATTACAACTACTTATATACACATCTCAGACAGACACCAACCTGGTTATCAAAAGGAAAAACAATACTCCTCCTTAACAGTGAACATGTAAGCTATCCTAAACTATAGACAAATAACTTGTCTTCTGACGTTGAATAAACTATATACAGGAACTGATGCTGACCGTTTAGAATGATTTAGAAGAAAACTCAACCATGGCACTAGAACAAAAGGGTAACAAAAGAAAGTCATATGGAACAAAGGATCATTTACTGCTAAAGTCTTAATGGAGAATTGTAAAATAGGGGAAGAATCTAAGTATAGCATGGATAGATTGCAAACAATCATTTGACAGCATCCCACGTTCATGGATAAAGGTATGCTTACAGTTGTATAAGATACACCCTGCATTTATCAATTATATTGCAGTGACCATGAAACAGTGGCAAACCACTTTGCAGCTAAGCCATGATAAAACACAAGTTATTATCTCAGGGATAAAAATTGAAAGGAGGATATTCCATGGTGACTCGGTGTCACCGTTGTGCTGCTCTTTTCTCTAACCGTAACTCATTAAGTTGTCTACTTAACAGATCAGGTCATGGTTACAATCTGGCTCCCAGAAAACAACAAAGTATAAAGACGTCTTGTCTTCTTTTTTGTGGATGATAAGGAGCTGAAAGCACAACTGCAAGTGGTTAAAATTTTCTCAGGTGATATAAGAATGTCATTTGGTCTCTCTAAATGTGCAAAAGCAACATTTAAAGCAGGAAAGCTGCAACACCAAGAAAGTATCAGTCTGGGACAGGAATGTGATATAAAAGAACTTGAGTAGGAGAGAGTGTATAAATATTTGGGAACTGATGAAGGATCAACAATAAAACATAAACAAATGCAAACAAAACTCAGTAAGGAATATTTTAGAAAATTAAAACTAATGCTGAAAACAGCTCTGACATCTAGGAACAAAGTCCAAGTTATAAACCAATTTGCTCTCCCTGTCCTAACTTACAGTTTTCGGCTTTCTGACTGGCCCCAAATGGTATTGGATTAGTTGGACAGGAAAACAAGAAAAATGCTTCACACTTATCAAATGATTTATAAAAAAGAGTGGTACTAAGATTATATAATCCTCATTCTGAAGGAGATATGGGCCTCCTCGAAATTGATTACATGTATAAATCTGCAGTTGGACTGCATACATATCTGCAAACCTCACCCAATTTGAACCTAGTGAAAGTTTTAAAATATGAGGATAAGAAGTCTAAAATGACTTTCCTGCTAAGTTTAGCCAAAGCATGTCGGTGTCAAGCAGGAATGGAAATCAAACCAGAAGCAGACAAAAATCAGGCAGCAACTGAATGTGCCAAAAAACAAAAGAAAGAATATAAGCAGAAGGATAAGCTGAGAGGGCAAGAAATGTGGAAAAGGTATAACTATAGTAGCATATACAGAAAACACCTGGAACAACTTCATGTCAATCAGGATTTGACGCAGGAATGGTTAAGCAGAGGTGAATTTAAACCAAAAGATGAAAGGTTAATATTGGTAAAGAAGGATAGTGGACTATGTACACATTGGTTTACAAGGTCCATTGAACATGTGGGAGAAACAAACAAATGCAGGTTCTGTAAAACAGAACTGGAAACATTCACACATCTTGTTGCTAAGTGTGATACACTAAGAGTAAATGCCCTGTATTTGGAAAGACATAATAATGTGGCAATATTATTGCACTGGGGATTGTGCAAACATTACAATATAGAAGTAGCTGAGAAGCATTGGATACATGAGCCGCAAAGCATTATAGAGAATGATGAAGTTTATATCCCATGCTGTCACCCATTAACAGCAGATATAGTTGTCCATGAAAATTAGAACAAGTAGCATTGATCACTGAAATTGCTACACCCAGTGATTTCAGTGTCTTATATACAGAGAGACACAAAATACATGGATGTGCATGCAGAAATGATGGAAATGTGGAAGGATAACCAGACAGTTACATTGGGAGTATGAGCAATGGGTCTCATAATAAAGAATTTACAGTCGTATTTAGATATGCTACCAATGCATGTAACTGTACGAAGTGCAAAAGGAGTCAGTTCCGAGCACATTGCAGGTGCTGCAAAGAACACTTTTGGCTAACATCAAATATTGAAAGAATACTGATTTCATGAACTTTAATCAGACGTTGACTTAGGAATGGGGTACATTCTTGGCATGGAACTAGAAACCCAAAACTTTGGAGAAATTAAACTTGAGACTGAAGCCACATTCTGAAATTATCACAACAGTTTATACCCACCACTGTCAGGAAAAAATGCTACTGGGCCTTACCCTTAGTGAGAGTAGTTGCTTTGGCCTATATAACCATGCTGAAAACTCATCCTTATATAAATGCCAATAGTTTGGGGTGCATGGCTAGGCTTGAAAGGAACCTAGTGGTTGTTAGCCTAGTAACAACCTACCATCCTCTTAATGAAGAAGTATTATCTATATAGTGATATTATCTATAGTTTGGGTGTGTGGGGCTTGGCCCCTCAAAAACTGTTTTTGTAGCTTACAACCTTGGGAGTTTTGCTTTTGATTAGATGTTTTGGATTTGCACAGTAAATGAGACAGACTTATTTCTAGCAGACCCAAATGTGTCACTTTTGGCCTATTCTTAAGAAAATAATCATTGTTTCAGTCCATTTCATTGAAATTGTAATAGCAAAAGTTAAATATTTCCAGATGTATATAACAATATAATTTTCAACATCCAGTGGAGCTTTTATTCAAAGATTCTGATGTCACCTTTCTGTGACCATATCCACATACTGAGCAGCAGTCTTACCATAAATGCGCTGTGTATGTCAGTTGTAATGACTGACTGCTGCATGTGGTATGCGACATAAATGTGCTGTGTATGTCAGTTGTAGTGACTGACTGATGCATGTGGTATGCAACATAAATGTGCTGTGTATGTCAGTTGTAGTGACTGACTGCTGCATGTGGTATGCAACATAAATGTGCTGTGCATGTCAGTTGTAGTGAATGACTGCTGCATGTGGTATACAACATAAATGTGCTGTGTATGTCAGTTGTAGTGACTGACTGTTGCATGTGGTATGTGACATAAATGTGCTGTGTATGTCAGTTGTAGTGACTGACTGCTGCATGTGGTATGCAACATAAATATGCAGTGTATGTCAGTTATAGTGACTGCTGCATGTGGTATGCAACATAAATGTGCTGGGTATGTCAGTTGTAGTGACTGACTGCTGCATGTGGTATGTGACATAAATTTCCTGTGTATGTCAGTTGTAGTGGCTGACTGTTGCATGTGGTATGCGACATAAATGTGCTGTGCATGTCAGTTGTAATGACTGACTGCTGCATGTGGTATGCGACATAAATGTGCTGTGTATGTCAGTTGTAGTGACTGCTGCATGTGGTATGCAACATAAATGTGGGCGCATGCCAGTTGCAGCGACTGACTGCTGAATGTCGTATGCAACATAAATGTGCTGTGTACGTCAGTTGTAGTGACTGACTGCTACATGTGGTGCGAGACATAAATGTGCTGTGTATGTCAATTGTAGTGACTGACTGCTGTATATGGTATGCAACATAAATGTGCTGTGTATGTCAGTTGTAGTGACTGACCTCTGTATATGGTATGTGACATAAATGTGCTGTGTATGTCAGTTGTAGTGACTGACTGCTTCATGTGGTATGCAACATAAATGTGCTGTGTATGTCAGTTGTAGTGACTGACCTCTGTATATGGTATGCGACATAAATGTGTTGTGTCAATCAGTTGTAGTGACTGCTTCATGTGGTATGTGACATAAATGTGCTGTGTATGTCAGTTGTAGTGACTGACTGCTGCATGTGGTGCGCGACATAAATGTGCTGTGTATGGCAATTGTAGTGACTGACTGCTGTATATGGTATGCAGCATAAATGTGCTGTGTATGTCAGTTGTAGTGACTGACCTCTGTATATGGTATGCAACATAAATGTGCTGTGTATGTCAGTTGTAGTGACTGACTGCTTTATGTGGTATGCGACATAAATGTGCTGTGTATGTCAGTTGTAGTAACTGACTGCTACATGTGGTATGCGACATAAATGTGCTGTGTATGTCAGTTGTAGTGACTGCTGTATATGGTATGCGACATAAATGTGCTGTGTATGTCAGTTGTAGTGACTGACTGCTACATGTGGTGTGCGACATAAATGTGCTGTGTATGTCAGTTGTAGTGACTGCTGTATATGGTATGTGACATAAATGTGCTGTGTATGTCAGTTGTAGTGACTGACTGCTGTATATGGTATGTGACATAAATGTGCTGTGTATGTCAGTTGTAGTGACTGACTGCTGTATATGGTATGTGACATAAATGTGCTGTGCATGTCAGTTGTAGTGACTGACTGCTGTATATGGTATGCAACGTAAATGTACTGTGTATGTCAGTTGTAGTGACTGACTGCTGTATATGGTATATGACGTGAATGTGTTGTGTATGTCAGTTGTAGTGACTGACTGCTGTATATGGTATACGACATACATATGCTGTGTATGTCAGTTGTAGTGACTGACTGCTGTATATGGTATGTGATATAAATGTGCTGTGTATGTCAGTTGTAGTGACTGACTGCTGTATATGGTATGTGATATAAATGTGCTGTGTATGTCAGTTGTAGTGACTGACTGCTGTATATGGTATGTGACATAAATGTGCTCTGCATGTCAGTTGTAGTGACTGACTGCTGTATATGGTATGTGACATAAATGTGCTGTGTATGTCAGTTGTAGTGACTGACTGCTGTATATGGTATACGACATAAATGTGCTGTGTATGTCAGTTGTAGTGACTGACTGCTGTATATGGTATGTGACATAAATGTGCTGTGTATGTCAGTTGTAGTGCAAAACAAACGTAACAAAAGACCAAAGGGTAGGTTCCACAAATGTATCCGAGGTGGAGGACTTCGAAAAATAGCTGCAATAATCCACACAATATGTTCGTAAAAGTAAAATTATAGCAGATGAAACCACATGAATCCTCGTAGGGTAAAGTTATTTATTACACGTAAGGCTTAACAAAGCAAATAACTAAAAACAAATAACGTGAAACACTCCAGCAAGCGTTTTTCGTTCGGTACACTGCCCGAACTTCTTCAGACAGGCTGTAGTTCTATTAAGATGTTTAGTTTAAATACTCAAATACACACAATTAATTAATTAGACCAATATCCTAAAAAATTAAGTGTGTTAAACAAATAAACCATAGTCAACTGAATCAGCCTAGCTGGATAAGGTAACCTAATTGGAAGTGCAGGGAACATCCAATAACCAAAAATTAATTACACATACAAACACTTACAAACTAATATAACGTAATACATAATACAAACCCTTTTACTTTTATGAATAACTTATTTGTACGTCTAAACGTTGAAAAATAAGCAGTTAATACATTAAAAACATTTAAGATATTTAAAACATTTAAAACATTTAAAACATAATAAACTTTTAAAAAAACTTTTAAAAACTTTTTTGACCCTCTAGTGAACTCTACCTTGGTGAAATAGATGTATATAAGTATGTGAAATTGTATTTGATGTATATACACAATGTATTTTCAACTAACGTACTTTCTGCTGTTGAACTAGTGTAATTATAAATCAAATCTTATACTAAAAAGACTACTAAAGTGTAATGGCAGTAATAGAATCAGGGAAATTATCAGCTCCCTGCTTTAGAACATGTAATATTACATTACATAGGAGACGTAATTTACAACATTTAAAAAGTTTCACATGGAATTCATACATAAATTATAATTTTATCTCCATAGACTGTTCAATTTTAATAAACACATAATCGAACAAGCCTCGTTGAGGCCAGGGGTTTTGTGTGCCACCAGACGTAACTGCCAACTAAGTTCCTTCTTTTCCAGTTGGAGCCTAAACAAATTGTCATTACATAAATTGTAATTATCGGTCTGTACCTGGTCGATGGCCATAAAGTCAAATGAATGGCCTTCATTCCTATTACAGTGCTTTGCCAGGGCATTGTCATCTTTGTTTGTACTGATTGCATAACAGTGTTCATATACCCTATCCTTCAGACGTCTATCTGTTTTACCCACATAAAATGCGGGGCATTTTTTACACTGCGCCAAGTAAACGACCCGCCTACTGTTACAATTAAACTTTTTCCAAATCACAAAGGTATCAATACCTATTGTGAATGAATCCACAGTGTTAATGTAGGCACAATGTCTACATGCCCCGCACTTTCTAGTGCCCCCCTTGACCTTTTGTCTCGCTGGTTTCCTCTCGAGAAGTTGTTTCATATTAGTGCCCCTCCTAAATGTAACAATAGGTCCTAATTCAAAGGTTTGTGTTGGTTCATTGTCAAAAGATAGGCAGAACCAATATTTACTAAGAACTTTCGAGATTTCATAGGCTTCTGGGCAGTAGGTAAAAACAAATGAAACCATAAAGTTCTTATTCCTCCCCATGGTCCCGACAGTCGTGACCCCTAGGTTATTAGGGACCTCAGTACTTTGAGTGTCATTCCTATTCCCATGTAAATCAGCAGGGTGTATGTCTAAATTCCGTGGTTGCAATATTGGTTTGTAAATCCCGTGTTCCCTCTTCAAAATGACCTCCTTGAAAATACCTTCTAGGAATGAACTTGGGTATCCCCGGTGTTGAAACATTTGATACAGTTTCTCACATTCATTAACAAAATCCTCCTCAAGTGTGGTCATCCTAGCCACCCTAACCAGTTGGCCTTTTACCACTGATTTCTTCTGATGTCTAGGGTGGGAACTTGAAAAGTGTAAATACGTGTTAGGGAATGTGTTTTTCCTGTAAATTTTAGATGTGTAGTGCCCTTGGTGTTTACTAAGGACGATATCCAAGAAACTAATGTTGTTAATTTGGAAGTTCATAGTAAACCTGAGGAACCCTGTTGTGGAGTTGAAAAATTCAACAAGTTCCTCAGCTAGTAACTCATCCCCTTTAAATAAGATGAAGATGTCGTCCAAGTATCTTTTGTACATATAGATATATTGTTTCCAGGCACTATTCAACACATAAGAAGTCTCCCAGTGGGCCATCACTAAGTTTGCAAAGCTAGCACCCACTGGGGACCCCATAGCCACACCAATTTTCTGTAAGTACAACTTGTCCTCAAAGGAAACATAGTTGTTCTTCAGGATAATGTCCAGGAGTTGTTCAACAAGGTTACACTGATCACTACTCGCTCCCTTTGACCCTATAAATTCTACTACCCACTGGATACCTAAATCCTGGGGGATACTAGAATAGAGGTCACACACATCCACTGTCAGGAAATTAAGGGAACTGTCAAATGCTGTTTTCTGTATACTCTCAAGAAAGGACCATGAATCCCTTAATATTTGGGTTTCCATTTCCACATATTTTTTGAGAGTTAGATCAACCAATTTTGCGGCAGGGTAGGTTATTGATTGACGGGCGTCAACAAGTGTGCGAATAGGGGGGTTATTTAAGTTTTTATGGAGTTTCGGAATCCCAAAAACTTTTGGGATTCTTGGGGCTAGCATTGTTAAATGTTGATTTTGCTCACCATCAATTAGGCCGTCAATAAAAAGGTCGTTAATATGTGACTTTATGGTATGCTTGATTAAACTGATTTTTACTTACTGCCTCATAAGTATCCTTTTCAAGCAACATGTGCATAATTTTTACGTAATCAACATTATGTACAATTGCCAATCCCCCTCCCTTGTCCGGTTTCATAATTCTCAATTCTCTTAGGTACTAGCTGAGGAACTTGTTGAATTTTTCAACTCCACAACAGCATTTTGTTAATGAATGTGAGAAACTGTATCAAATGTTTCAACACCGGGGATACCCAAGTTCATTCCTAGAAGGTATTTTCAAGGAGGTCATTTTGAAGAGGGAACACGGGATTTACAAACCAATATTGCAACCACGGAATTTAGACATACACCCTGCTGATTTACATGGGAATAGGAATGACACTCAAAGTACTGAGGTCCCTAATAACCTAGGGGTCACGACTGTCGGGACCATGGGGAGGAATAAGAACTTTAGGGTTTCATTTGTTTTTACCTACTGCCCAGGAGCCTATGAAATCTCGAAAGTTCTTAGTAAATATTGGTTCTGCCTATCTTTTGACAATGAACCAACACAAACCTTTGAATTAGGACCTATTGTTACATTTAGGAGGGGCACCAATATGAAACAACTTCTCGAAAGGAAACCAGTGAGACAAAAGGTCAAGGGGGGCACTAGAAAGTGCGGGGCATGTAGACATTGTGCCTACATTAACACTGTGGATTCATTCACAATAGGTATGGATACCTTTGTGATTTGGAAAAAGTTTAATTGTAACAGTAGGCGGGTCATTTACTTGGCGCAGTGTAAAAAATGCCCCGCATTTTATGTGGGTAAAACAGATAGACGTCTGAAGGATAGGGTATATGAACACTGTTATGCAATCAGTACAAACAAAGATGACAATGCCCTGGCAAAGCACTGTAATAGGAATGAAGGCCATTCATTTGACTTTATGGCCATCGACCAGGTACAGACCGATAATTACAATTTATGTAATGACAATTTGTTTAGGCTCCAACTGGAAAAGAAGGAACTTAGTTGGCAGTTACGTCTGGTGGCACACAAAACCCCTGGCCTCAACGAGGCTTGTTCGATTATGTGTTTATTAAAATTGAACAGTCTATGGAGATAAAATTATAATTTATGTATGAATTCCATGTGAAACTTTTTAAATGTTGTAAATTACGTCTCCTATGTAATGTAATATTACATGTTCTAAAGCAGGGAGCTGATAATTTCCCTGATTCTATTACTGCCATTACACTTTAGTAGTCTTTTTAGTATAAGATTTGATTCATAATTACACTAGTTTAACAGCAGAAAGTACGTTAGTTGAAAATACATTGTGTATATACATCAAATACTATTTCACATACTTATATACATCGATTTCACCAAGGTAGAGTTCACTAGAGGGTCGAAAACGTTTTTAAAAGTTTTTTTAAAAGTTTATTATGTTTTAAATGTTTTAAATGTTTTAAATATCTTAAATGTTTTTAATGTATTAACTGCTTATTTTTCAACGTTTAGACGTACAAATAAGTTATTCATAAAAGTAAAAGGGTTTGTATTATGTATTACGTTATATTAGTTTGTAAGTGTTTGTATGTGTAATTAATTTTTGGTTATTGGATGTTCCCTGCACTTCCAATTAGGTTACCTTATCCAGCTAGGCTGATTCAGTTGACTATGGTTTATTTGTTTAACACACTTAATTTTTTAGGATATTGGTCTAATTAATTAATTGCGTGTATTTGAGTATTTAAACTAAACATCTTAATAGAACTACAGCCTGTCTGAAGAAGTTCGGGCAGTGTACCGAACGAAAAACGCTTGCTGGAGTGTTTCACGTTATTTGTTTTTAGTTATTTGCTTTGTTAAGCCTTACGTGTAATAAATAACTTTACCCTACGAGGATTCATGTGGTTTCATCTGCTATAATTTTACTTTTACGAACATATTGTGTGGATTATTGCAGCTATTTTTCGAAGTCCTCCACCTCGGATACATTTGTGGAACCTACCCTTTGGTCTTTTGTTACGTATGTCAGTTGTAGTGACTGACTGCTGTATATGGTATACGACATAAATGTGCTGTGTATGTCAGTTGTAGTGACTGACTGCTGTATATGGTATGTGACATAAATGTGCTGTGTATGTCAGTTGTAGTGACTGACTGCTGTATATGGTATGTGACACTGCTCATTTTGGTAAAATTTTCCTCATAGCTTAGGAAGGTTTTATATGCATTTTGACCAATATTTCACAGTATAACCGTGTATGAAAACAATACCATGAATGTAATACTTGCCAGTTTTTCTCTATAGACTGAATTCCCTTTTCATAAAACCCCTACATTAGAAGTACTTTCCAAAGTATGTGTACTTATACAAGCTTAAGTGCACCAAATTACTTGGCTTTGACAGATGTTTTGTTCTGCCATTAGATTCTGGTGATAACTCTTTCCAGCTTGGGATCAGTTTGCCAATAATTTTTAATCTTTGTTTCCATTGGATTATGTACAGGGGTATGACCAATATAAAGTATATTTTAACAAAATATTTTACATTTTCAACCTTAATTCCAATCGGTACATGAACCTTCTTTATAAGAGCGGAGCCAGTCTGTTCCTCCAAATGAACACGATATTCTGATTGTTTTTGTGCACCTAAATGACGACCATACAGAAACCTTCATAATATTTTTTGTGCACCTAAATGACGACCATATAGACACCTTCATAATATTTTTTGTGCACCTAAATGACGACTATACAGAAACCTTCATAATATTTTTTGTGTACCTAAATGACGACTATACATAAACCTTCATAATATTTTTTGTGTACCTAAATGATGATCATACAGAACCCTTCATAATATATTTTTCAAGTTTCCCTTAAAATACCATAGTCTTACACAACATCATGCTCTGTTTTCTACGGCTTAACGTGGTTTTAAGCGAGCAGAAACATTTCCTTTTCCTAATCTTGTGTACATTCGTTACAATTTCAGTTTCAACTTTAGAGATTATGGCCTTGTCACTTTTGCTAGTGATACATTCCAAAAACTAGGATAACGTTAGATATAAAGCAATTTACATTATTGCTTTCCACACATGATACAAGATGACATCTTGGTGGTCTTGCTGATAGTATGTTGACTCGGTCTTTCATTGCTGTGTTTTGTTTCTTTAATGGAAAACCTACTCTTTACCTATGTTTCATCGCATAGCAACATGGAATACTGCACATTATTACATCACTGTGGAAAAAAAAGACAAGATTCTACATACTCAACTTAAGATCTTTCTGAAGGCAAGGCAGTTTATTAATGAGTTTGTCATTATAAAAGCGAAAATAATATCTCTGAGAGGCAGTGAACACATTTTGTCAAGATTGTAATGACTGCAGAAGAAAGCTCTGCAAAAATGTCAGACACAGCAGCACGTAGTGCTAGTTATGAGGCCGTGGAAATTTTGGGAAAGGGTACATTTGGAGAGGTAGTGAAGTGTTGGAAGAGGTCTACTGGTGAAATGGTTGCTGTTAAGGTTTTAAGAGGTTGTGACAAACTGATGATTGAAAATGAGTTACAATTGCTGAACTCGCTAAAGGGCATTGATGCTGACAAGTGTCACATCATTAAGTTTTATGAATGCTTTCACGATGATTATGCAGTATATCTCAGCTTTGAGCTTCTTGAACAGAGTTTATATGAATACCAGAGGAAAAACAATTTTATTTCTTTGCCTGTTATGCATATCAGAACCATTACTCTCCAGATCTTAAAGGCATTATCCAAGCTGGAAGAGCTTTCTATCATGCATACAGATGTTAAGCCTGAAAATATAATGATTGTCAATCAAGAAAGCTATCCTTTCCAAGTTAAACTCATTGATTTTGGATCTGCCAGTCTACTTAACCAAATGCATTCTGTCAAAGAGCCTTACATTCAAACACGATTTTACAGGTCTCCTGAAATTCTTCTGGGTTTGCCATTCAATGAAAAAATTGATATGTGGTCTCTTGGATGCGTAATAGCAGAACTCTGGCTTGGCTTCCCTCTGTACCCTGCAAGTAATGAATACGATCAAATAAGATATATCTGTGAAACACAAGGCCTTCCAGGAAACCATTTGCTGTCTGCTGCCAGCAAAGCCAAACTTTTCTTTAAACAAGTCACAGAGCATAATGCCTCTCCTGACTGGCAACTGAAATCTGTGACAGAGTATGAAAATGAAACTGGAATGATGCCTTTAGAGACAAGAAAGTACATCCTGAGGAGCCTGGATGACATAGAGACTGTGAAACAAACTAACATTGAAATTCCGCATTGTGACAGATTGCCTGAAAGCCGTGATAGAAAGAGTATGGTGGAGCTCTTAAAGATGATGCTGCTATTAGATTCTTCTAACAGAATTAGCCCCAATGCTGCTCTAAAGCATCCTTTTATAACAATGAAGCTACTCAGAACTTTTCCTGAGTATCAAAATACATACTATTTTCAGCTTTCTGTTGAAAGCCTCAAAAATGCCTTAAAATATGAATGGAATGCAGAAAATGAGAGCCTGTTTCATCCTGTGGATTGCCTGTCTGTAGAGTTTCGGTGTTATACAAATGAGAAAGCACCTGGCATGCTACAGGTTACTGCTGAAGAAAGAATCATTGACAAACACGTTACTCAGTATGATAAAAAGCACTTCAGCTCTCCTCAACAGGAGGTTTCTGCTAGAGCTTTTAGGAAACAGTCTGTTGAAGGCAGCGCCAAATGGGCAGATGAAGCTGGTGGCATGCACTCAGAAGCCTTATCTCATGTGCAGGGTTCTGCGCTCACAGAAGAGGAAGTGTTTCCTACTGTAGAAGTAAGTAATGTATTCATAGTCATTTGATGATTTTAGATCCAAGGAGACTGCATTTTTTTTTATTAATGACATCTGGACGTATATCTGAGATGCTTCCCACTGTATAGACAGGGTTCTGGAGTGAATTCTTTAACTTAGGACAGCTCTGAAGTTTTCCTTCTAGGAAAACTTACCTCAAACTTTCTTCTACCTTCTCCTACCATCTCTAATGTATGGTGCTCCTCTCCTTTCCAATATCCAGTCCACTCTAAAAACCAGTCTTGAGTCCTGCTACAACAAGGTCAACAAGTTTGTTACCAATCCAAAACACTTTTTTCACTCCTGCATCTCTCTTCTTTCACTTAACTCGCTCGAAATTCCTCATTATCTAACCTACATACAACTAATCACAGCGCACAAAATCATTTACAAACCCTCAGACTGTCCAGCCCTTTCCTCTATATTAGCCTACTACCACCCAAACAGGCCACTTAGATCTAAAAATCAACTTCGCTTACATGATGACATACCAAAACTCCCATCTGGCAACATGCTTTATTCCTGCTGTTTTGCCAAGCTATGGAATTCTCTCCCAGTAGTTATCAGAACCTCCAGCAACAATACCTCATTAAAAAAATCTCTGTGGCAACACCTCTCCACCCTATGGCAATGCAGATGTCTCAATTGTCATCCATCTCTAACCTGACTCCCACACCCTAAGTCATATTTACCGTAATTTATTTCCTCACCTCTTCAAATCTTCCTTTGTCACTACTTAATAACACATACAATGTATCTATTCTTGCCT
Source organism: Protopterus annectens (assembly GCF_019279795.1). Taxonomy (NCBI): domain Eukaryota; kingdom Metazoa; phylum Chordata; order Ceratodontiformes; family Protopteridae; genus Protopterus; species Protopterus annectens. The sequence continues at coordinate 69,902,544 of NC_056749.1, read as the reverse complement.
TATTATCATCTTTGCCTTACTATTTATCTTTTTCCAATCTATAAATCAATTCTACTCTGCCCTGCACTATTGTGCTGGTTTACACTATTAGACTCCCTTTTAAATACTTTTACATGACTGCTTTATCACTATATTATCTCTAAATGTATAATAATATGACTACTTTGTTAGTCTGTATCTCTAAACTGCATTAATCTGTACATGTCGTATGCTTATTAGCTTTCTATTTTGTTTTTGTATTATACTCTCTGTTTTGCAGATAATGCCTATATCTACTATCTGTTTTTGAATTTTATGCACTATTAAACTAACTACTTTGTGGAGCTTTTCTTCCCCGGGCCTCCAATCAAAAAAAGGGTTCTTTTGACCCAGTGGACTTTCCCGGCAAACAAATGCCAATAAATAAATAAACAAGTCTTTTCTTAGGGTGCTTTGAACTAGTACATAATGAACCTTCCATGCTTAGGGTGCAGAACTCAGGAGGGGTGCAGAACTCAGGAGTAGAGTCAACATTTCTTACAAAAAGTCAGTTTATTGTTCCCATCCACGATGCAACAGCATATGATACCACATTACGTCTGAGCAGTGCATCATTTTCCATTTATGCCACGTATTCCACTTATCTTTATCTATTTTATTTTGTATAGTTTCTTCCTTTAATAGCCAGTAAAGCTAATAGAAAAACAACTGCCTCTTTTTGGGAACAATCCAAGACCCTCACATTTTTAAGTGACTTGCTCAAAGTCGTGCAGTGCAAAAATGCAAAAATGGGAAGAGAGGTAATCAAACACAGGTACTGTAGGTGACACAGCTCACAGCCTTAAAATCAAACACAGGTACTATAGGTGACACTTACAGCTCACAGCCTTAATATCAAACATAGGTACTGTAGATGACACTTACAGCTCATAGACTTAATATCAAACACAGGTACTGTAGGTGACACAGCTCACAGCCTTAATATTAAACACAGGTACTGTAGGTGACACTTACAGTTCACAGCCTTAATATCAAACACAGGTACTGTAGGTGACACTTACAGCTCACAGCCTTAATATCAAACACAGGTACAGTAGGTGAAACTTGCAGCTCATAGCCTTAATATCAAACACAGGTACTGTAGGTGACACTTACAGCTCGTAGCCTTAATATCAAACACAGGTACTGTAGGTGAAACTTACAGCTCACTGCCTTAATATCAAACACAGGTACTGTAGGTGACACTTACAGCTCATAGCCTTAATATCAAATACAGGTACTGTAGGTGACACAGCTCATAGCCTTAATATCAAACACAGGTACTGTAGGTGACACTTACAGCTCACAGCCTTAATATCAAACACAGGTACTGTAGGTGACACTGCTCATAGCCTTAATATCAAACACAGGTATTGTAGGGACACTTACAGCTCACAGCCTTAATATCAAACACAGGTACTGTAGGTGACATTTACAGCTCACAGCCTTAATATCAAACACAGGTACTGTAGGTGACACTTACAGCTCATAGCCTTAATATCAAACACAGGTACTGTAGGTGACACTTACAGCTCAGAGCCTTAATATTAAACACAGCTACTGTGGGTGACACTTACAGCTCATAGCCTTAAAATCAAACACAGCTACTGTAGGTGACACTTACAGTTCACAGCCTTAATATCACACAGCTACTGTAGGTGACACTTACAGCTCACAGCCTTAATATCAAACACGGCTACTGTAGGTGACACTTCCAGCACACAGCCTTAATATCAAACATGGGTACTGTAGGTGACACAGCTCACAGCCTTAATATCAAACACGGGTACTGTAGGTGACACAGCTCACAGCCTTAATATCAAGCACAGGTACTGTAGGTGACACTTACATCTCACAGCCTTAATATCAAACACAGGTACTGTTGGTGACACTTACAGCTCACAACCTTAATATCAAACACAGGTACTGTAGGTGACACTTACAGCTCACAGTCTTAATATCAAACACAGGGACTGTAGGTGACACTTACAGCTCACAGCCTTAATATCAAACACAGGTGCTGTATGGAGGTGACACTTACAGCTCACAGCCTTAATATCAAACATAGGTACTGTAGGTGACACTTACAGCTCATAGCCTTAATATCAAACACAGGTACTGTAGGTGACACTTACAGCTCACAGCCTTAATATCAAACACAGGTACTGTATGTGACACTTACAGCTCACAGCCTTAATATCAAGCACAGGTACTGTAGGTGACACATACATCTCACAGCCTTAATATCAAACACAGGTACTGTTGGTGACACTTACAGCTCATAACCTTAATATCAAACACAGGTACTGTAGGTGACACTTACAGCTCACAGTCTTAATATCAAACACAGGGACTGTAGGTGACACTTACAGCTCACAGCCTTAATATCAAACACAGGTACTGTATGGAGGTGACACTTACAGCTCACAGCCTTAATATCAAACACAGGTACTGTAGGTGACACTTACAGCTCACAGCCTTAATATCAAACACAGGTACTGTATGTGACACTTACAGCTCACAGCCTTAATATCAAACACAGGTACAGTAGGTGAAACTTGCAGCTCATAGCCTTAATATCAAACACAGGTGCTGTATGGAGGTGACACTTACATCTCACAGCCTTAATATCAAACACAGGTACTGTTGGTGACACTTACAGCTCACAACCTTAATATCAAACACAGGTACTGTAGGTGACACTTACAGCTCACAGTCTTAATATCAAACACAGGGACTGTAGGTGACACTTACAGCTCACAGCCTTAATATCAAACACAGGTGCTGTATGGAGGTGACACTTACAGCTCACAGCCTTAATATCAAACATAGGTACTGTAGGTGACACTTACAGCTCATAGCCTTAATATCAAACACAGGTACTGTAGGTGACACTTACAGCTCACAGCCTTAATATCAAACACAGGTACTGTATGTGACACTTACAGCTCACAGCCTTAATATCAAGCACAGGTACTGTAGGTGACACTTACATCTCACAGCCTTAATATCAAACACAGGTACTGTTGGTGACACTTACAGCTCACAACCTTAATATCAAACACAGGTACTGTAGGTGACACTTACAGCTCACAGTCTTAATATCAAACACAGGGACTGTAGGTGACACTTACAGCTCACAGCCTTAATATCAAACACAGGTACTGTATGGAGGTGACACTTACAGCTCACAGCCTTAATATCAAACATAGGTACTGTAGGTGACACTTACAGCTCATAGCCTTAATATCAAACACAGGTACTGTAGGTGACACTTACAGCTCACAGCCTTAATATCAAACACAGGTACTGTATGTGACACTTACAGCTCACAGCCTTAATATCAAAACAAAGGTACTGTAGGTGACACAGCTCATAGCCTTAATATCAAACACAAGTATTGTAGGGACACTTATAGCTCACAGCCTTAATATCAAACACAGGTACTGTATGTAGGTGACACTTACAGCTCACAGTCTTAATATCAAACATAGGTACTGTAGGTGACACTTACAGCTCACAGCCTTAATATCAAACACAGGTACTGTAGGTGGCACTTACAGTTCAGAGCCTTAATATCAAACACAGGTACTGTAGGTGGCACTTACAGCTCACAGCCTTAATATCAAACACAGGTACAGTAGGTGAAACTTGCAGCTCATAGCCTTAATATCAAACACAGGTACTGTAGGTGACACTTACAGCTCATAGCCTTAATATCAAACACAGGTACTGTAGGTGAAACTTACAGCTCACAGCCTTAATATCAAACACAGGTACTGTAGGTGACACTTACAGCTCATAGCCTTAATATCAAACACAGGTACTGTAGGTGACACAGCTCATAGCCTTCATATCAAACACAGGTACTGTAGGTGACACTTACAGCTCACAGCCTTAATAACAAACACAGGTACTGTAGGTGACACAGCTCATAGCCTTAATATCAAACACAGGTATTGTAGGGACACTTACAGCTCACAGCCTTAATATCAAACACAGGTACTGTAGGTGACATTTACAGCTCACAGCCTTAATATCAAACACAGGTACTGTAGGTGACACTTACAGCTCATAGCCTTAATATCAAACACAGGTACTGTAGGTGACACTTACAGCTCAGAGCCTTAATATCAAACACAGCTACTGTGGGTGACACTTACAGCTCATAGCCTTAATATCAAACACAGCTACTGTAGGTGACACAGTTCACAGCCTTAATATCACACAGCTACTGTAGGTGACACTTACAGCTCACAGCCTTAATATCAAACACGGCTACTGTAGGTGACACTTACAGCGCACAGCCTTAATATCAAACATGGGTACTGTAGGTGACACAGCTCACAGCCTTAATATCAAACACGGGTACTGTAGGTGACACAGCTCACAGCCTTAACATCAAACACAGGTACTGTAGATGACACTTACAGCTCACAGCCTTAATATCAAACACAGGTACTGTAGGTGAAACTTACAGCTCATAGCGTTAATATCAAACACAGATACTGTAGGTGACACAGCTCACAGCCTTAATATCAAACACAGGTACTGTAGGTGACACTTACAGCTCACAGCCTTAATATCAAACACAGGTACTGTAGGTGACACTTACAGCTCACAACCTTACTATCAAACACAGGTACTGTAGGTGACACTTACAGCTCACAGTCTTAATATCAAACACAGGGACTGTAGGTGACACTTACAGCTCATAGCCTTAATATCAAACACAGGTGCTGTAGGTCACACTTACAGCTCATAGCCTTAATGTCAAACACAGGGACTATAGGTGACACTTACAGCTCACAGCCTTAATTTCAAACACAGGTACTGTAGGTGACACTTACAGCTCACAGCCTTAATATCAAACACACGTCCTGTAGGTGACACTTACAGCTAACAGCCTTAATATCTAACACAGGTACTGTACGTGACACTTACAGCTCGTAGCCTTAATATCAAACACAGGTACTGTAGGTGATACTTACAGATCATAGCCTTAATATCAAACACAGGTATATAGGTGACACTTACAGCTCATAGCCTTAATATCAAATACAGGTACTGTAGGTGACACTTACAGCTCACAGCCTTAATATCAAACACAGGTACTGTAGGTGGCACTTACAGCTCACAGCCTTAATATCAAACACAGGTACTGTAGGTGACACTTACAGCTCATAGCCTTAATCCTCTGCATTATTTTACTATATCTATCCCCTGAAACAGCTAGTGCAACTTGATGTCATATTACGTCAGTGTAACACATATCTATAGATTGCATTTTTCATTAATTCTGTTAGCACAAAGAGTTAACCTCCCCTTCCCCATTAGGACTAGCCAGGTAGGCATTCAAGATAAAGGAATTGCTCCACTTTGTTCGTTCATGTGGTTGAGTTTGGATATATGCCTCCAAGTACAAGCACTTTTTCTGAAAGTTATGCATATGGTGTGACATTCCTATTCTCTGAAAAATTTTGGGTGGGGTAGGTTCTGAAAAATTATGCATAATCCTGTGAACTGCCAGACAAATTCTTAATTGTCAGAAGATGCTAGTAGACCCATGACTCATAGGAATGCAGTTTGCTCAACTATTTTCCACCTTCTGAGACGTATTCATGTACTGTGGTAGTGAAGACATTGCAAGTTTCAGGATAGTGGTATGGCCTGAACTAAACCAGTATGTGCCTATGATTCATTTCAGCTGCCAATAAACAGGTAAATAAGATCCAATGCCTAATGTACTGAACCCTTCTCAATTCACATCATAGAGGTGCTTCGCTGGAGGTGGTTGGAGGAATAATAAGATCAAATAAGGTCATAGCATGTCTGCCCTGCAGCGGTTTGAAACCATCATGAAGTTTGTTCCACAGCCTATGTAAGCAGCTTAGTCTGAGGCACTTGTTTGGGGAATGAATGTCATCTCAGTATTGAATTCTTCTACCTGATTAAATGTATCCCACATACTCTTCACAGACCATGAGCAAACAATGTCCAGTTGCCCTTGCAGAGCTTCGACATGCCTAGAATTATGATTACATACTTTGTGCCCTCTGTGCCATACAGAAGATAGATTTAGCTCTCATAAGATTTTATTGCAATATTTCAAATCTGCTTTCAGATTAACCATATACAGTGCTTTGAAATGTGTCTATATAATTTGTTGTGAATTGCATCCAGAGTCCCTGTGGTCCCCAGAAATCATGTAGAATGGCTGTGGTTGACTTTCTGTACAACTAGTGCATAGTTTATTGCATTTGTACTTAAATTACGATATAATGTTTTGTAACCAACCATTAGCCTTTCCTGTTACTCATCTGGCATCTTTGTGACCTGAGTGCTGTTTAATAAAAATTACAAATTATTAATGGAAAGGAACATACAATGTCAATACATTAAAATCAATCATTTTACAAGCAGTGTTTTAAATAGTAATTCCTCTGAACATTTTCTATAAACAGAAACATTATTTATAATATATATATATATATATATATATATATATATATATATATATATATATAGTTTACAGTCAAAATTTTGAAAGTAGATTCTGCGAACACAGGAATGTCGAACGGCAGATGTCCGATTCATGCATTGCCATGAATGTGAGCTCATATATGGACATCACGTTCGATATTCAGCGAAAATGTCAAACCTACTAAATTCGATCATCAGATTCAACATTTGCACCTAATTAATATGCAGGAATTCAACCTTGCCATTCTATTTTTTGTTTTATCATTAACCTTACAAAAAGAAAGACCATGAATTTACTGAGGGGAAATATATTTTATCAAATAACTGTGCTCATGTGTTACTGTAAGATGAGCTATGAAAGGAAATATTTTGTTAGTATTTAATACTCGGTGACTATTCCCTTAAAAGCAATATAACCCAGGGATTTGGAGGAGTTGCATCATGTTGCCTCCCCCCCAGTGTAAAGTTTTTTTTTCCACCTTTTCCACCCATACTCTCACCCATAAATATCGAAACACTAGGTTCACACTATAATAAAGAAAGGTAACACTTTCAATAAATTGTTCTGTTGAAGGCAATTTATTCTACATCTGATGCAAAGTCTTTAAGCAAGGTTATATGAATTCTCATTAGAAAAGGAAATGCAGAATTTCTCAAGGACCAACAGGGAGCACCATCTTAATACAGCCTGTGTATAATGCTTGAGACCTTAGCTCCTATATTATCTTTAACTAAGGTGTGGACTAATGGCCATCCCATTTTAGTCGTAAAGCACTAATGATTTTCAAATTGGAGACGCACCACCCAGATGTTTGCTAAGTATTTTTTTCCTATACAATAGGAGATGTGCCTTTGACTATTGCATGTCGTTGATGAATGTAAGCTTCCCCATTACTCTCCCAGCTATTTTGTTAGGTTTAAACCACTACTGATGCTGCGTTACTTAGAGAAATTTATGAGCTACTTATGAGGCACACAAACAGTGCTTGATAACATATCAGCACCTGTTTTGATAACATATTTCCACCTGTTTTGATAATATATCAGCACTTGTTTTGATAACATATCAGCATGTTTTGATAACATATCAGCATCTGTTTTGATAATGTATCAGCACCCGTTTTGATAACATATCAGCACCTGTTTTGACAAGATATCAGCACCTGTTTTGGTAACATATTTGCACCTGTTTTGATAATATATCAGCACCTGTTTTGATAACATATCAGCACGTTTTGATAACATATCAGCACCTGTTTTGATAACATATCAGCACCTGTTTTGATAATGTATCAGCACCCGTTTTGATAACATATCAGCACCTGTTTTGATAACATATCAGCACCTGTTTTGATAACATATTTGCACCTGTTTTGATAACGTATCAGCACCTGTTTTGATAGATAATGTATCAGCACCTGTTTTGATAATGTATCAGCACCCGTTTTGTGGAGGACATAGACTCAGATGCTACCAGGAATAAGTCTTTAGAACAGCTATAGCATGCACCAGCCATTTGTTCCCATGGCCTTTTCTAAAACTACTGAAAATTAAGAGAAACACACTATATACTCAAGTCAATAGCTCAAAATCAGTATTTTAAATATAATATTCTCTAAATATTTCAGGAACACATTTTTACAAATTGGTATACATTGTGACAAATTCCTTACTCTGTCAAACCTAGAAAAATTAGTTGTTCAAGGGAAAATTCTTTCTTTTTTTCAAAAAATAACCATGCTTATACATTACTTTCAGATGACGTATTAAAACACAAATACTTTGTTTTTAATATTAGTTTACATACATGACTCTGGGCATGTGGAGCCTGTGCCTGGCACAGATCACTGCATATAATAATATTCAGCATTTCAGCTTAGCAAAGCAGAGCTGCAAAAACAGACAGTAAACGTAACAGATGTCTATGACAGACTCTGGAGAGGTGCTGCACGGACAGCCGCCATGTTTTACAGGAACATACATGAAAGTAGAAAGCCACAGCAGGTACATAAGATCAGAATCCAGTTTAAAGGATGAGCACCTTTCTAGCTCACAGAAATGTGCCAGCATATGAACTCTATACTGACTTGTATAGTCAAACAGAATTCCAGCTTTCTAGAGAACAACAGAAGCTCCCAAGGACCCCAAGAGACACACCATGCACAATGCATAAAGCGCATAATGACTTCTAGGACTTCCTGTTAGCTTAGTTTTCACCAGTGAATGCCTTGGTCTCATGCCAGACTTCCTTATCTCTAGCTGCAGTCTCCTGGTCATCCATTGAGGTCCACATACATCCTCGAGCAATCCCTCAAATGTGTCCTGGGTCTGTCCCAGGGTCTCCACCCAGTGAACCTTGCCTGCTACATCTCTTATGGAAATGCAAGGAGACATTCTCACAAGGTAACCAGACAGCTTCAACAGACTCATCTCAGCCTGGAAGAACTGTGTCTGTAGAATGACATCTTTCTAGATTTCTAAGCTTCTTATTCTGTTATGCACCTTCTTATTTTGTTATGCACACTTCAACCACACTGTGATGAAACCTCATTTCTTCAAAATCTATCGCTAATCACATCCTTTCAGTCACAACCCAGAATTTATGATCATATGTGAGAACAGGGACATTGAATGTGGAGTAACTTGAAAGGTTCATTTTTATTTTTTATTTTATTTTACATTTGTTGACCGGGCTAGTCTAGCTGGAGATATTTCCATTTTCAGTAGCGGCGCGGGGAGAAAAGCTTCACAGAGTGAGATACATACAGAAAAACTAACAAGACTAATGATAATAATAACAGTAATACTAATAATATTGGAGTTAGTAATAGGGTTTGCAATAAAAAACAAAAACTAGTAAACCCTTCAATGTAAAGTACTACTATAGGAGTTAATTCCTATGACACACAATACTATCTACATGACATTGTACAAATTGAGAAAGAGAAGGCAGAAAAAAGAAAAGCTTAATAGATTGTAAATAAAGGAAGGTATGTAAAAAAAAAAGTAGAGTGAAAAGAGAGTAAGGGAAAAGTTAGGGATTAATGTAGAAAATAGCAAACAATACAGATAACAGGTAGAGAAGTAGTGGGAGAGAAGAGAAGACAAATAGAGAGAAGTGTATCAAGGAGTAAGAGAGATAGTTTTATATAGTTAGTTATAGTGAAAGGCTAATCAGGTTTACTACAAGAACAAAGCCAGTGATTTTGGAAATGCAGTTTAATACTTTGTTTGAAGAGAGGCAATGAAGTAATCTTTGTTATGTTAGAAGGTAACAAATTCCATTTTGTCCCTACAGCATTGGTAAATAGAGAGTCACCAGCATAATTATTTGATTTTATAGAACTTATTAGAAGTTTGCTGGAGGAGCGGAGAGAGTTGAGATTTTTATAGGGGATTATGAGTTGTGAGAGTATTGGGGTATTATTAGGTTGGTACCAGATTTTATGGGCAATGCAGAGTTGATGGATTATTAGATAGTTCTGAAACTCAGGCCAGCCTAGAAGTTTTAAGTTTAGGCAATGATGTGTTTTATATGGGTTACCTGTAGCAAAGCGGGCAATGTTATTATAGCAGGTTGCCAGTTTGTGAAGGCTTGTTTTTTTGAGATTGGTAAAGATAGGAGAAGCATAAAGAAGAGTGGAGATAAGATGGGAGTGAGCGATCCTTGTTCTAGTCGAGGGTGTAAGAAAAGGTCTAATTTGATATAGGGATCCTATCTTTCTGTTAACTAGTTTTATGGAGTTATTAATGTGTAGGTCAAATGAGAGGTTATTGTCAATTGTAATACCTAACAATTTAGTTGATGTGTCAGGGGAGATGATAGTGGCGCTGTTGGAAGAGATAGAGAAATGTAAGGGAGAGGTCCTGCATGTGGGGGTAAAAAGAAGAAGTTTGTTTTTTTTCGCATTTAGTAAGAGGAAACGACTAGAGAACCATGTTTCTATGGTATTGAACACAGTTTGGGTGAGTGAGATAAGTTCTGGGGTAGAAGATGCTGAGCAGATAAGCATAGAGTCGTCAGCGTATTGAATGCAGGTTGCTTGAGGGATTATTGTCTGAAGATCATTAATGAAAAGGGAGAAGAGAAGTGGACCAAGGATAGAGCCTTGTGGAACACCAATGGTGACAGGCAAGAGAGAAGAGGTGTGGTTTTCCCAGAGAACTGCTTGTTTTCTATTTGTGAGGTAAAAATGTGTAGAAACAGGCAACCTGATGTCCAGATAGTCAATACTAACCACAGGAAACAAAGTCCAAGTTTCTTCTGACCCCTGTCACAGCTTCCTCAGAAGAAGACAAGTAAAACAGCTAAACTGGTCTGTTCAAATACTCAGCTAACAGGAAGTGACAAATAATTGCACTTCCTGCACTAATTGACTCAATAAAAATAATGAATAAAATCATGAATAATCATAAAACTCCATTGAATTATCTATAAATATTGTATGATAAAAGACAACATAAAAATGTTCTTACTAGTGCATTTACATTAACATTGTAAAAATTATGCATTAAACCCACAAAATAATGTACATATAGGCATTACCTAAAGTAGCTCCTTAGTTTAAGAACACATGAAATGTTACAGTTCTCATTGAGGCCATCTAGCCTAAATGCATCTAAATTCAACTGCCATAAAAGTTCGACACACTCAAGAACTATCTGAAAGGCTACTTGATCAATACCGATAAAACAAAAAGACTGGTCAGGGTTACTGCTAACATGTTTTGCTAAGGCATTCTCTAAAAGAGGTTTTTATGGCATAAAGGTGCTGGTATATTCTCTCTTTTAGTTTACGATTGGTTTTCCTATGTAAACACTGACTTTGAATCACAAGAAATCCTCTGCTTAATGTTGTATTTTTATTCCTAACTATAAAGGAATTTCCAGTTCTCATCACTTTACACATGTTGCAGCATCCACATTTAAATGAACCTCTAGGTCTTATGTGACCATAAGTGTTAGAAGTATGCTGTAAAAGTTCTTTCAAATTATTACTTCTCCTGTAAATTACATAGACCTAACTTGTCAATCAAGTTAACGGAATTAATAACTAGTGGCCAGTTTTTTAAGATAATGGCCCAAATTCCTGTTGAATTCAAGTTAAATTGGGTTATAAAACTTAAAGAAAAGTTTCTCTGCTGATTTAGTAAGGAATTTTGGTGTGCTAATTCATTATCATTAGTAGACCTACCTACATTAGATTGATCAAGTAGTGGTTTATACAACCCTTTTGTTCTTTTAGTGTCAACTTCATTTATAAGCCCTTCTAAAAGAGGGACAGGGTATCCTTATAAACATACCTTTCAAAATTGGCACTCAGCTTTAAAATCGCTGTAAGTGCTACACATCCTGCAGTTGTCCTTTGACAATAGATTTTTTCTGCCTAGGTGGATGTAGACTAGTGTAGTGCAGGAAAGAGTTGCAGTACGTCTGTTTCCTGAAAATGCCAGACAAATAAATCTCTTCATCTACTTCTTTAGTTAATCAAGTAGTCTGTTTCTATTGTTGAAAACCTATAAGTAAATTTTAACCATTGTGTAGAATTGTTCAAATAGTCTACAAAACGTTTTGCTTCAACTTCATTCCCTTTAAAAAGGATAAATATGTAAAACCTAGTGTAATATTTTATCTTCTGCATTACAGTTTCATTAGATAGTATATAAAGGTTTTCCCAAAGGCTACAAACAGGTTAGCTATTCCACATTTTGTAAATAGAATTTATGTTCAAAAACAAAGTTTGATGACAGTACTATGCTCAACAGTTCTGTTACAACATCAATCTCCACTTGTGATGCATTTAAGCAGTTGAATCCATTCAACTGCCTCAGGATGGATGTATATAAATCAATGACATCCACAGTCAAAAGTTACACTCAAGGTCAAACTTAATACTGTTAATATCAAAGACCAGGAGTCTTTGCAAATAGTAGGTATTTTCTTTACATATTTTGATAGAATACTATCTATCAATTTTGAACAGGGTAGGTCATAGAAGACCTACCATCTATTAATGCCCTCATGGGAGGATTCTTTTGGTCTTTGTGTATCTTGGGTATTCCGAACATTACAGGCAACTTTGGCTGAATAATGTCAATATAGTTGTATGTCTCTAAGTCTATTTTGCCTGCTAGGAAAAGGTCACGGAAATACCCACGGTACCGGCCTTGAACTACATTAATCTCATTAAGGAAGAAGTAACATAGGCATCAGATGATAACACTTGTTGCATTTTTTCAGTAACATAGGCATCAGATGATAACACTTGCATCATTTTTTGTGTGTATTCCTCCTTTGTCATTTGTGAGGTAAGACTTAAACCATTTAATGGCTGGGATATCGAATGAGAGGGATTCAAGAGTATTAAGTAACAAGGGGTGGTTAACCATATCGAATGCTTTGGACAGATCAATGAAGAGGGTAGAAGAGAGTAAGTTGTTGTTGCGGTTCTGATTAATAGTATCTGCAAAAGAAAGCAGGGCAGTGGTGGTACTGTGATGTGGTCTAAAGCCGTGTTGACAGTTTGCTATTATGTTGTGATGAGAGAGATATTGTACAAGTTGAAGGTGGATACAATTTTCCATGATCTTAGCCAAAGGTGAGAGGAGAGCAATGGGCCTATAGTTAGCATAGTCAGTTGAGTGTCCACCTTTGTGTAGTGGGATAATATGAGAGACCTTCCAGATTTCAGGGATGATTCCTTCTCTGATTGTCCTATTTATGAGAATAGAGATAGGATAAGCAATAACTTTGGCAGCCTTTTGAAGAAAAAGAGATGGGAGCTTATCGGCAGAGGGGGTACATGGTTTTAGTTTGAGAAGAAGTTTGTGAATGTATGATGTAGGGATAGGTTGTAGTGAAAATTTAAAGGAGGAGTTAGTTTGGTTACTAGGTGGACAGAAGTTATTGGCATTAAGTTGCTTAGCTAGAGTTTGAATAGTTTCTGTGAAGAAAGAGTTAAAGGTATCTGCAGTCTGTTGTGGTGTATCAGGGTCTGCATTTAGTGGGGAAGGTGTTTTGGAAGTTCCTGGGGAGAGGAGTTTATTGACTGAGGACCAGAATAGTTTTGAATTATTAAGATGAGTTTGTTGAAGTTCGATATAAAATTTCTTTTTGTCAGTTATCACTGCCTTTTTAGTTAGATTTCTAAGCTGTCGGAAGTTTAGAAGATCAGTGTTAGTTCTGTGGGATCTCCATCTAGCCCAGATTTTATTTCTAGTGAGAATGAGCTTTTTGGTTTTATTAGACAGCCAAGGGGCAGTATTAGATTTCATTCTAATAATACGTTCAGGAGCATGTTTGTCAGGAATGGATAAGAACGTTTTGTTAAAATGTAGTACTGCATTTTCAAGAGGAAGAGTTTTTAAGGGGTTCCAGTTACATGCCCTGAGTTCAGTTTGAAATAGGTCCAGATTAAAATGTTTGGAGGTACGTATTTTTATAGTAATGTGGGGGTTAAGCCAATCAGCTTTTTCTCTTGTAATAAAAGTTAGAGAGTGGTCACTGATATCGTCTGGCAAGGTTCCTAATTTGTAATTATTTTTTACTCTGTTTATAAGTATCCAGTCTAGAATGCTTTCTCTATTAGTATGTTTATCGAGCCTAGTAGTTGAGGTGATGGTTTGGGTGAAACCATGTAGGTTGATATGAGATGAAGGGTTTTCTTCATTAATACTATTCCAGTCTATGTTCAGGTCGCCTAGTATGATAGTTTCCTGTGGATAAGTGGCTGATATGTAACTAAGATAATCTTCAAGGGTTGGTATATTGTTACCAGGAGGCAGGTACATACAGATGATATTAAGGGATTTTTTGGAGTTTAATTGGAGTTTGATGATGATGGCTTCTATCCTGCTATCTTGAGTTGGAGATGCTGGAAGGGTAGTGATATTTAGATGATTTCTAAAGAGAATTGCAACATCCAAAGATTCAGTGTGTCACTTCACCTCTGTCTGTTACACACCCTGCAGGACTGCCATTCTTGCACCCATCTGCTGGGGGGACCTCCTTCTCCTTTCTGCCTTTACTCACAGACAGGCCCCCAAGACACTTCTGTTCCTGAAGTAAAACCTCCTCCACCTGAGCTAACTCCTTTCCCCTCACCTGCAGATGGCAGTCAGTCTTCTCATGCACAAAACCATCACCCCTATCTTGGAGGGTGATGATTATCATCCCAACCACTTCCTACTCAGCTGTGAACTGCTCCATCAATGTATGCTGGACTTCACAGTAACTTGTAGATAAACAGACAAATTGTCTGCAAACTTAATGTGTGATATGGAGTAAAAGCTTTATCCAAGTCACTGCAGGCTGTGCATACTAAAGGACCAACATCATTTGCAAACCTAATGTTTGATATAGAGTAAAAGCTTTAGCCAAGTCCCTGTAAGCTGTATGCACTAAAAAACATCATCTGCAACTCTAACGTGTGATATAGAGTGAAACCTTTATACAATTCCCTGTAAGCTGTGCATATTTCAAGAACTTTACTCACTGTAACAGTAATAGCCTAAAAACTCTTGCATTTGGTAGCTCTGACCTTCTTTTACCAAACTGATACAAAAGAAGATTAGAGAGCACGTCTCCCCTAATCCTTTATATTACCCAATTAGTTCTACCTGCATCAATCTTTATACGTGAGTGTGAGTTTTATACCACTGTCACAGTTCTCAAGTAGATCTTGTTGCTATGAACTTATTTTTTATTTCTGTTTGAGAGTTTTTAATCAAAGCCCCTGTAATGTATGACAACATGATCCCTTTTATTCACAAGACTGTCTTGTCATTTCTTTTTTTGGTATTTTACTTTTTTACAAAGCTTGTCTGATATGCTATCTGATACTTCCTTGAGGCATGCATATACTTTTCATTTGCTAAGTAGAAATAATTATAGAAAGCCTTCTTACTGCATTCAGCCTTGATAACAAGACTATGTTCACGTGAGCTTCATTTGAATTATGTTTAGCCTTTTGTTCTCAGCTTGGATTCCTTTTGAAGACCAAGTGCTACTTTTTTTTCCATCACATAAATTGTTTTTATCATTCGACCTGAGTGGTTTACTTTTACATTTCTCTGCATATTTTTGTCATCTAATGTTATAATTTTGCATGCAAGAGGTAATAATATGATACAAATCCATTTGCTGTGAGTAATGAGATCAGACTCTCAATTTCTTTTACGTAGGATTTCATTAATCATGATATAATCCACAGTATAAAAATATTTTTTCCTTCCTCCATTCCTACTTTGACGGTAAGTAAACTGCAGGACAACAGAAAAAGTCCCCTATTTTTATCAGCTATCAAATATAATAGCTTGATTTGTTTGGTTTGGTTGTTCTTATTTATAAACTCAAATCATAAAAGTATGTATTGACTGGGTGCACAGTAACTTATATTCATATTATTCTCCCATATTTCAACCTTTGGGTTATGTTTCACATATTCAGGGATATTGAAACTAGAATTACTGCGTCTGTAACAATGAACAGAGGTTTCAAGAATAGTGCAGATGTCTATGTCTACACCGAAAAGGAAAGCTTCAGGAGTGCTAAGGGTGAGATTCAGAGGTGTGCACACTGCCAAAGGCCACCAATGTTACACCAATACAGTAGGTGGCAGAGTTACATGGACTGTATTCACAGCATAGGGATGATACTGTTTCTTTTGGAAAAGCTATGTGAAGCCATTCTTTCCTAAGTATGTATGGTGCAGAGAAACAAAATAACTTTGTGAATATCATATCTGTCCAAAATAGATAAAAACAGAAACTGATCTCTCCACGATACATTAAAGTATAAAATCACTTTTCAGCCAAATAATCCAGTAGAAATAGCAGCGTTTATATTAAAATGAACTTTTTATTTAACGAAACAAGTGGGTTGATGATACAACCACGCTTCTTCAGATAACAATCTCTCCCACTGACTTAGTTTAAATAGCAAAATAATTAGTTAAAAGCTTAATTTAATTAATTAATTCAATCAAAATTTAAAGAAATAAAGTTCACAACAAGTTCAGAACACATTGACAGTTCTATAGTATAATGAAAACATATATTCTAGAGCTTATATTAATAAACTATAATATATATAAATATATATAAAGAAAAAACATTCAACATCTTGTAATATAAACTTAAGATAAAAATAAGACTAAAACAGCATTTCCTAGATGTTAAAACTGGGCGCATACTGAAACTACATATCAAGACTTTATAGATGTGTAACAAAGCAGCTATAACAGAAGATATAGCAATATAATATATTCATCATTGTTCAATACGAACAAAGATACGTTCAACCAAATGCAAAGAATGTTAGAGGCTTTATTACCATATAAATTTGTAAAACTGTAGAATGGTAGAACACAAGTTTCAGAATCTACCGTTAGCAAATAAAATTGCTTTACTGATTAAATACTGGTCAAGTGCTCAAAAATTATAAAACATTCATTAAATATTCTATACATAAAAAACTATTTTGAAATGTATAGATACATAAAAGTATATATTGAGTATATTGTATAGTTGTATCTATTTAAAATAAATATTACTATAGGACTATATCAAAATATTTAATTAAACCAACTTTTAAAAGGTTACTAATTTAAAACTCTACAGAAATAATACATAGCATATAAGTAATATAATAAGTTTATCAATTGCTTAAACAGTATGAGGGACTAATATTTATATTTATACTATAAAGTCTCTTTGAAGTAAAATATAAAATTAGTTGACTGATAAATAATTTATATAGTAATTGATAATTTAATAGAATGAGATAAATTAAATATTAAACTAAAAAATATATTTTTTAAAATATTTTTTTAAAATAGAACATCTACTGGATGTAAAAGTTTAAAGCTTGGCTGAAATTTTTTTTTTTTGAATATCATATCTGTGCATGACACATGTATCCTGTAGGGAATCGGTGTGCATGCATGCAGAAGATTATGTATATTGTATGTGGCTGGCCCATCCATAACTGAGTGTATTTATTTATTTATTTTTTATGACACCTGAGTATCTCTGGAGTAGAAGTGAAGGGCTGCTTGTGATGGCCACTTCATTATACGTCATGCTGCAGATGGTTGTTATTCTGATTTCATGTGTGTTGTCTAACGGGGTAGGCATGTATAATGTATCAGTGAGCTGATAATAACATTTGACATGGTAACCTTGTGGGGGGAGAGCAGAGCAGGTGTCAGCTGCTAGTTTATGGATGTTTATAAGTTATTTTAGGTTGTCAGCAATGGCAGTGTGATACTGGGTACCTATGCACAGGTGTGCCTTTCACTAACTTGCTATACCAGACAGTCCCAACATACAGGTGGCAATACTGGATTTTCAGGCAGGCACTGCCAATTTTTACTACTGCTCAGGATTGGATCATCCAGTTTAGTAAATCAAATCATGCATACCCCATAACACTAGAATTACACACTTACTTCAAGGTAGTTCACACTCGATGTAGCATTTTATCCCAAACATGATCTATTTTGGAGTCTGTCCCAATAACTTGAGCATTGCTAGATTATTCAACATGCCTTGGATGTGTTTGAGGTCTGAACCATAATTTTAGTTAGTAATACACATACAGAAGACAGCATTTTGGAATTTAAATAATTATGAGTAATCACATGCCCTGTGTTCAGAAATCCAGTTAACATTTTTAGACTTCTTCCTTCACTTTAGCAGTAATGCTCTGCTTATCTGTTTAATATGAATGCCATACTTTATAAATAAGAACATTAGAAATAATACTTTATAAATAAGAACATTAGAAATGTTTAGAGGAAAGCAATAGATAAACAGAATGAAGTGAGGAAAGGATGGTGAAGGAAGGACTGCAGGGAAACTGTGATATACAACAGTGGCCAAAATATGCAATGAACTCATTTGGAGCCAGGAAAACAATATTTGTTTTACCAACTACTCTGGCTCTTACCCTGGGATTCATAAATTGCATGGGTAAGGCATTGCACAATGCAATTAGGACAGCGGCATAGCTAGAGTTTGTGCCACCCAGGGCCGTCTTTGAGTTTGCCGCCGCTCCCCCCCCTCATAAAATCATGGTCAAATGGAGCCCCCTATACACAGCCCTCCCACAGCCATTTCAATGTCCCATTACTCAGCTATTTCTCTCGATTTACCATAAACACTGCAGTATGCATACTACTGCTTTGTGCCTTACTTCCACAATGATTATTTGGATTTCATTTAAAACTTTTATTTTAAATTTTATAGCACAAACACTGATAGACATCTGCAAGCAAAGCAATACAGTCTCACAATGAAAACAGACAGCATAAAAACGTCTCTACCTCTGAAACTCACATTCATTGAAATAGCATTAAAACCCACATTTAAAGAAAATGCATTCGGCCAGTGGCGAACAAAGTTTAGCTTTTGGCTGTTTTCAAATCAAAGGCCCCTTCCTCACATATTTAAGAGCATGCAAACATATATGTGTTTTTTGATTCACCTTCCTGATTGCATTAAATTATATTATTTGTATAATACAGCACACTTGTTAGAGCATGTTTTAAATGTATTGTTTTGACAATTTTTAAATTAAGCAATGAAACAAAATGCATTAATGAATAATGGCAAAACTGCCCATTTCAGAAAATTTCCATCATAAAAGTCTACTCAAACGTCTACAATCCACCTGTATCACTAAATATGCACAATCTCTGCAGAAGTAAGAGTCATCTAAATAATTCCACATTAAAGAGATCTATAACTAATGAAGAGGTTTCTGCTAGCAAACAACTTTATATTTCATTGTTTCATCTACAAATAAAGTGCCTGTTGCCCTTGAAGAATAAATACATTAAAAATGATAAGCTAGTAATATTGCAATAGGGAATGGACAGCAAACTGATAACAGGTTCATAGGTATCTCCTCCAAAGGAGGATATTCCCAGCATGCAGCATCAAACCCCTTTAAAGTACACAGTACAGTATTAGCAATCCATTTATATATTGTGGGAGTAGAACCCACAACCTTCTGCATCAAAAGCAAGTATACTACCTGTTGTCCTACTATGAACGCAAACAGACTTGGCATAAGCAACACTAAACTGCTCTTACCCTGAAGTTCTCAGCTTCTTTTAAAATTCACTTTGTCTCCTTAAATCACAAGTGGTGGTACTGGTAGAGAATTCAGGCTCTTGCTTCTTGTACCTAAGGTACAGGGTTTGAGCCTGAGTATACCTAACTGGGGAATTTTACACACACACACACACACACACACACACACACACACACACAAACACCTTAGTTTGTTGGCAGCAATATCCACACACACACACACACACACACACACACACACACACACACACACACACACACACACACTCACACCTGAGTTCATTGGCAGAAATATACACACACACACACACACACTCACACACATACACTCACACCTTAGTTCATTGTCAGTAATACACACACACAAACCTTAGTTCATTGGCAGTAATATCCACACACACCTTAGTTCATTGGCAGCAATATATATCCACACACACCTTAGTTCATTGGCAGAAATATCCACACACAGTTATTTTAGTTTGTTGGCAGCAATACCCACACACACCTTAGTTTGTTGGCAGCAATATATATGTACACACACACACCTTAGTTCATTGGCAGCAATATATACACACACACCTTAGTTCGTTGGCAACAATATATACACACAGCTTAGTTCATTGGCAGCAATATATATATATATATATATATGTATATATATATATATATATATATATATATATATATATATATATATATATATATATATATATATATATATATATATATGCACACCTTAGTTCATTGGTAGCAATATCCATATATACCTTAGTTCGTTGGCTGGCAGGAATATCAACACACACACACACACACACACACACACACACACACACACACACACACACACACACACACACACACACACACACACACACACACACACACACTCACACATTCATATCCCTTACTTCATTGGCAACAATATCTACAGACACACCCCTGTCTTGAATTCACAATATGTTACTTGGAACAGATTCATTGGGGCAGCTTAAGCAGCAAAATTACTTGGAACAGGTGAATTTGCTGGTAGCAATGATAAGATTCCATTCTACGAACAGTTTAAAATTGGGCGGCCGGACAGAAGAACAGGATGTCTGTGTGACAATGCACGCACAGACATAATGCACTATGGGACTCTTCTTAAAGAAGAATGCCCATTTTTTTTTAATTAAAGTACAATCCCAAAAGTACCGCCTGAGGTGGACCACCCCTCTCGACCCCCCACAGCTATGCCACTGAAGTAGGAGCATTTTTTAAACTGTTTGAGCTTCATGGAATGGGGCTACACATGCATTTAAATTATTGCAGTTAAGTTTAAATGAATAGCAAACCACATTGATCCTATTCTGTTAAACACACTGACAGTTAAAAACAATCTTCCGTGTTGTGTCATGTGCAGCACTTCACCTCTGCTACTACATTTATGAATTCCAGTGTTAATTTGGTAAGGACAGGACAAAAAAAACAAGTTTTTGTCAGATCTTTTCTTCATTCAGTTTCTTTACAATGCATTCAACATGAGGTATCTGCAGTTTTTGTTTTTACCTGAAGAAACTGCAATGGATTCGATGAAAGCGCACGCAAGATCTCTTTTGCTTACACACACACACACACACACACACACACACACACACACACACACACACACACACACACACACCATACCCTCAACCTTGAAACATCAAAATCACGCTGATTAACATAAAATTTGCATGCATACTTAAGTAACCCCACCCACTCCAATGGGATTGCGGGATATCAACTTTCAAATGTAAACTGAAGAACAGACAACCAAAATATAGCACCAGAGTCCCCCTGCAGCCATTCTAGTGTCCCATTACCAGACTACTTCGGCCCATTTACCATAAACACTAATGTGTGCATACTGCTTTACTTCACAATGATTATTTTGATTTTATTTTTACATTTTATAGCACAATGCACACAAACACTAATAGATATCTGCTAAACAATGCAACACTGTCTCACAATGAAAATAGACTTGGCATTAAAACTTCACTGCCCTTGAAACTCACATTCATTGAAACAGCATTGAAACCCACACCACATCCAAAGAAAATGCATCTGGCCAATGGAGGATAAAAATTACCTTTGGGCTGCTCAAATCATAGTCCCCTGGCTTGCACATTGTACACAAACACAAGAAACATACATGCGTTCTTTGATACACCTTCCTGCCTTTATTAAGTTGTATTCCTTGTATAATACAGCACACTTGTTAGACTTAAGTTAGAGACCATTTTAAAATGTATTCTTTGAAGATTTTTCCAGTAGGCAGTGAAACAAAATGCATGAACCAATATGGACAAAACTGCCTAATTCAGAACATTTCCATCATAAAAGTCTACTTATATACACACACACACTATATATATATGACAGTAGTATAAGCCATAGGCATATTGAACAGCTTCTCACATTTATTTTCAATTTCAGTTTTTTTTTGGGGGGGGGCAAAAACCAGGGACGCATTTTAAACATTGCTTGTATAATTTTGAAAAGTTGCTAGAATAAAATGTTGTGTTACCACCATGTATTTCACTGCCAAGTCTTGAACACAGGACCCTGGGCACTACAGTCAGAGCAATATACCACTATGCCAAAGCCGCAGTTTCCAAAAATACAGGAAGACTAAAACGAAAATGGCAATCATTTAGTGAATTCAGTTCTCACTTCTCACCATAGCTCACAGCCTCTTAGCACAAAAAACCTGGACAAAGCCAATAATGGGGGAATACAGAATCCACTTCTCACTTCTTACCATAGCTGTCAACGTCTTAGCACAAAAAACCTGGGCAAAGCCAATAATGGGGGAAATACAGCCCCAAAATAGAGACACATTTCAAATACTGATCTTATAAACTTAGAAAGTTGCTAGAATAAAATTTTGTGTTACCATTTATTGTCTGAAGAATATGAAGTCTGAAATTCAAATGCCTATCATTTAGTTAATTCAATCATAATCCTTCAGTGATTTACCACAAAAATCCTGAAAACCACAGATTTAATGAGGAATAGAAGAAAATATGAGGAATAAGTTTAGAAGTGGGTGGCTAGGGACTTTAGGCTCCTTTTACCTGTACCCAAGGTACAGGGTTTGAGCCTGAGTACCTCTCGCCACCAGGTGTATTCAGTTGGAGGCATTTCCTCACACACACACACACACACACACACACACACACACACACACACACACACACACACACACACACTACCTTGTAGTTGCTTGCATTCAGTTCTATTTTCCCCTTTTTGAATAGCCACAACTTTTCAAAGGTGAGTATTAAGGTAATGGAAGGTCCTTCATGAGTGCTGATGCAGTTACTTTAACTAGTTCTTTTCTTTATAATTATTTTTTATTGCACTTTATTTTTGCTACTTGGCAGCTTTTTAAGAGCTTTGGATAGTGAGGAGAAAAGAAACCATGGCTCCAGTAAACAATTTCAGACTAAACACATGGATTTTATATTTGAATACATAATCTATTTTACCAGGCAATCTGCTTACATCCCTTTGGAATGTTGAATAGCCAGTTGGGATCACTGATTTTTCAAGTCCAGTTTATAAGCCACTATAAGACCTGACACACTGTAATCCTACACAAAAATAATTTTTGAAATCTCCTAATATAATCATTTATCCCAGTTTTCTGAATCAATTATTATCTGAATAATCCTTTGTATGGATTATCATCGTAATGCAAATGAGCTTTAACCTGCAAACTGCATTCAAATGTAATATGCCTCACAAATACATGTTTTATTCTCATAACTTCTTCTACCATGGTTTGTAAATTTGAAAGAGTCAATCCACAAACACTCAGGGCTGAAGAAAAACAGTTGTACTTTACACATAACTGTTGTTACAAACTCCCAAGCAATATCTCAGTCTTTTATATACCTTTTGGTCCATTTTACCTTCATTTTTATTTCTCTCTGTAGATATGCTGTACTACTGCTATGATTGATGGCTGTTGTGTAGATACTGTACAATGCAACCTGAACCTCTTCATAAACACTGACTGTGAACTTAATGTATGTCTCTGGTAATGACTGCTAAACGCTGAAAAGTATGAAGTTTAGTATTGTGAACTTAAGAGTTTGCTTACTTGAAGGAAGTGCACACCTTGTTCAGAAAAAACTACTTGGGCAGTTCAAAATTCGGCGGTTTCCTTCAGTAGGTAAAAGCACCGTACTTGAGCAGTTCAACATTAAGCACATTACACAAGTTCAGAGTGCTTTTCCTTCAAGTCAATTCAAAAGCAAACTCTTAAGTTCACAGTACTAGACTTCATTAGTCTTCATACCTTTCAGCGTTTAGCAGTTGTTATCAAAGCCTTGCAGTTAGCAGTACGTTCACAACCAGTCAGCCGCAGCAAGAAAAAAAAAAATCACTTTCCAAACCAGAGCCAGTTTAGAATAAGAAAAAGAAAAGCAGCAGTTCACAATACTAGACTTCAAACTATTCATACCATTCATACAGCTCCAAAAGCGAGAAAGAAAATCAGGAATGGAGGGGTGCCACTCGGGAATCGTGGCACCCCATTATTTGGACCCCAAAACTTGGTAAAAAACAAGTAATTCGATACAGTTGGGAGGTATGACACACACACACACACACACACACACACACACACACACACACACACACACACACACACGCACACACACACTAACCACAAGCTTCACAAACAGAAGGCACGTATTGTACTCTTACAGCACAGATCAAATACTGTAGGATAAATCTTTGCTCTGTTGATGGAGTGTGTCTGTTAAAAGCCTCTTTATTTTAAGTGCAGTTCTCAAACCAGTGAAACTTTAAATGTATTTACTTGGCATAAACTCCAAATTTGTGATATATTGGAGCCCTCCCTCTTCTCCAAGGTACAGTGACCTCAGAGTTGGTATATATGTAGCTAAACTACTAAATTTGCAGGCCTGAGACAAATGGCACACAACAATAACAATCACTTAGTGTAGTTCTCCATTCTGTTAATGGCTTTTCCCCTTCACTTACTTCAGGTCAGTTATGTACTGTGGTATATGCAGTACACATGTCCCCAGTTGCACACATTCTGTTGGGGCTGTACCAGACCACTACACATGTTACCCCTCCCCAGCTGTATAATCCTGAAAACTGATTTAATCCAAAGGGTTTGAGTAAAGTCTCATATCCCACCTGTGAGCCAGAGGCTGACAGGACGAACACTAAACAGAGTACAAAGGATAGGTTACAGAGTGCACAAGTCCAGATAAAATCACTTTAGTTATCAGACTTAGGAGACTCTCTCAGATATCCTCCTTGTAAGAGGGATAACGATGCCTTGCTGAAGTTTCAAGCAGTTTATTCAGTGAAGTAGGTAGATGGACGACTGTTCTTGTTCTAATGAATTGACCATTATGAAAAAGAATGTAGAGGGTATCAGTGAGAGATCTGCTAGATCTGCTAGCTAAAGTGATTTTATCTGGACTAATCCTTTCATCTGTGTAATCTTGGGTGCAGACACACCACGATGCATAGGGATTATTGCCCAGTTGTGTACATTTTCATTGGGACTGCATCATGTCACAAGGGATAATACTTGTCCCATTCATGCACATTTGACTGTGGCTATATTCTGGTAGAATGATTTGAATTTGTACATGTGTTGTTAGTATTATACTCTGGTGTGCTGAAGACACACTTCCAGTGCATATACTAGACTATAATGCCAAAAGCTCAGACTTGCTGTTTGCCATAGTGACCTAGGACTGCTTCTGAATCTTGGTAAATTTGCATGTGTTATAAATCTGGCACAGCTAATCATCTGTGCTAAATTCCAAACAGCTGATCTTCTCCCATCCTATTATTTTCACTTCAGGAAAATTTACAACCAGAACACAATAAAGCCTGTAAAGAGATCTTGAATCCAACGGATCCCAAAAGGCAGGAACTGGGAGAGGAAGTCAGGTAATATACCGGAAATGCATTTCCAGTATATATATATATATATATATATATATATATATACACACACACACACACACACACACACACACACACACACACACACACATACATACATATATATATATATATATATATATATATATACACACACACACACACACACACACACACACACACACACACACAAACACACACACATATGTATATATATATATATATATATATATATATATATATATATATATATATATTTTTTTTTTTTTTTTAATATGCAATAATCTTTAGGTTGTCAGTGTTATACAGAGCAGATGCTTTTGGTACTGTTCTTGCTGTTTCTGCTTTTAGCCCACACATCTTTTCCTGAGCACGCAAACTTCACTGCTTGTCTTTCTCAGCAACTCAAATAATGAATGGTCCTTTGTATAACAATTTCCTGCCTGCATTTAACTTGAAATGCTTTCAGTTTCTCTCCTAAGATTATCATTTGAAGACACCACGGCAGGTCGCTGTTGGGGTGCTGCACTGCTCACCAGTTCGGGGAATTTCCATTCTATCAGTAACTGCCTGGCAAGACAGTGCCAGGTATCTTCCTGGAGACCCTAACAGGATTACACAAGCAAGCATTCCATTTGTTCTGTATGTAAGATGGGAAGATGTTAGTCTCCTGTGAAAACCACCATGGGTCCTTAAATGAACCAGTGCCATTGAAAGCCATGGCCACATGCTAGGTCTCATACGAGTGAATCATGTCTTGCATCTCACAGTCAGACCCATTTCCTATTCCAAGAACTGTCACTGAATGCAGAGCAACTAAAAAGGGAAAACTGAGAAGGTGCAGAATACAGCCTGCCATGCTGAGTGTGTTTAATAAGGGAATGGAAGGTGTGATAAAATGCAGCCTGCCATGCTGAGTGTGTTTAATAAGGGAATGGAAGGTATGATAGAATGCAGCCTGCCATGCTGAGTGTGTGTAATAAGGGAATGGAAGGTGTGATAGAATGTAGCCTGCCATGCTGAGTGTGTTTAATAAGGGAATGGAAGGTGTGATAGAATGCAGCCTGCCATGCTGAGTGTGTGTAATAAGGGAATGGATGGTGTGATAGAATGCAGCCTGCCATGCTGAGTGTGTGTAATAAGGGAATGGAAGGTGTGATAGAATGTAGCCTGCCATGCTGAGTGTGTTTAATAAGGGAATGGAAGGTGTGATAGAATGCAGCCTGCCATGCTGAGTGTGTGTAATAAGGGAATGGAAGGTGTGATAAAATGCAGCCAGACATTCTGAGGGTGTTTAATAAGGGAATAGAAGGTTTGATAGAATGCAGCCTGCCATGCTGAGTGCATTTATTAAGGGAATGGAAGATGTGATAGAATGCAGCCTGCCATGCTGAGTATGTTTAATAATGGAATGGAAGGTGTGATAGAATGCAGCCTGCCATGCTGAGTGTGTTTAATAAGGGGATGGAAGGTGTGATAGAATGCAGCCTGCCATGCTGAGTGTGCGTAATAAAGGAATGGAAGGTGTGATAGAATGCAGCCTGCCATGCTGAGTGTGTGTAATAAGGGAATGGAAGGTGTGATAGAATGCAGCCTGCCATGCTGAGTGTGTGTAATAAGGGAATGGAAGGTGGGGTAGAATGCAGCCTGCCAAGCTGAGTGTGTTTAATAAGGGAATGGAAGGTGTGATAGAATGCAGCATGCTAATCCTAGTGTGTGTAATAAGGGAATGGATGGTGTGATACAATACAGCCTGCCTTGCTGAGTGTGTTTAATAAGGGAATGGAAGGTGTGATACAATGCAGCCTGCCATGCTGAGTGTGTTTAATAAGGGAATGGAAGTTGTGATAGAATGCAGCCTGCCATGCTGAGTGTGTAATAAGGGAATGGAAGATGTGATAGAATGCAGCCTGCCATGCAAAGTTTGTGTAATAAGGGAATGGAAGGTGTGATAGAATGCAGCCTGCCATGCTGAGTGTGTAATAAGGGAATGGAAGGTGTGATAGAATGCAGCCTGCCATGCTAAGTTTGTGTAATAAGGGAATGGAAGGTGTGATATTATGCAGCCTGCCATGCTGAGTGTGTTTAATAAGGGAATGGAAGCTGTGATGGAAGGCAGCCTTTCATGCTTAGTGTTTTTAATCAAGGAATGGAAGGTGTGATAGAATGCAGCCTGCCATGCTGAGTGGGTGTAATAAGGGAATGGAATGTGTGATAGAATGCAGCCTGCCATGCTGAGTGTGTTTAATAAGGGAATGGAAGGTGTGACAGAATGCAGCCTACCATGCTGAGTGTGTGTAATAAGGGAATGGAAGGTGTGAAAGAATGCAGCCTGCCATGGTGACTGCGTGTAATAAGTGAATGTAAGGTGTGATAGAATGCAGCCTGTCATGTCAAATGTGTGTAAAAAGGGAATGGAAGGTGTGATATAATGCAGCCTGCCATGCTGAGTGCATTTATTAAGAGAATGGAAGATGTGATAGAATGCAGCCTGCCATGCTGAGTCTGTTTAATAATGGAATGGAAGGTGTGATAGAATGCAGCCTGCCATGCTGAGTGTGTGTAATAAGGGAATGGAAGGTGTGATAGAATGCAGCCTACAGGGTTCCATCCTGGGGCCGCTCCTGTTTATCTACTTCTCTGAAGTACAGGCTAACACAGAAGGCCTCTGGCTAATGAAGTTTGCAGCTGACTGCAAACTAGGAGCCATAGTCAAGTCCCCAAATGATGTGAACATCCTACAGAAGGGCCTCCCTGAGACAGATGCCTGGTGTCAGAGCCATGGCCTCAAGCTCAATGCCAAAAAGTGTAGTGTCATTCCCTTTGGTAAAATCTCTGTACCCATGAACTACCACATAGGCAGCAATCTAGTTAACACCGAATGCGTGATAACAGACCTTGGGGCCCAGGTGGACAGTAGTCTCTCCTTTGATAGTCACATCGCCACAGTAGTCAGGAAGTCCTTCTACGTGGCACACCTCATCATAAAACGGTTCCCATCCAGGAAAAAAGAGGTCATCATTACCCTCTACTCATCACTCATTAGACCTATTATAGAGTACAACGCCCCTTTTGGAATGTACCTCACAAGACATCTGCAGCAGCTGGAAAGGTCACAGAAGTATCTCACAAAAGGATTACTGGACTCAAACAAATGCCCTACACTGACCACCTCAAAAAACTCCAGCTTTACTCCGTAGCATATCGCCTACTCAGAGGTGATCTCTGCCTAACATATAAAGCTATGTCAAACCCAGAGCTGTTGGACATGTTACACCTAAAGAAATCCCAATCCCACTGAGCTACACGCTCTAGGGACCTAAACCTTGTCAGCACAATAAACAGGACATGCTGGAGGGATAGATTCCTATCCCAGAGACTTCTCATTCTCTGGAACAGGCTACCCATCTATGTCAAGCAAAGTTCTTCATTAACACTCTTCAAGAAAAATCTTGATGAGTGGATGGGAAATAGGAAATACACCCCGAGGATCATGTCTGTGTCTGTGCTCATTAGTGGCACAGGAAAATAACTTTCTTGGGTGGCGTAAGCCAGGGAACCTTGTTGGCTAGGCTTGTGTAGGCCCTTGGGCCGATAGCCTAGTACCTACCTATGAAACTATGCTTGCATGTGCAATAAGGGAATGGAAGGTGTGATAGAATGCAGCCTGTCATGCTTGCGTGTGCAATAATGGAATGGAAGGTATGATAGAATGCAGCCTGCCATGCTGTGTGTGTGTAATAAGGGAATGGAAGGTGTGATAGAATGCAGCCTGCCATGCTGAGTGTGTGTAATAAGGGAATGGAAGGTGTGATAGAATGCAGCCTGCCATGCTGAGTGTGTGTAATAAGGGAATGGAAGGTGTGATAGAATGCAGTGTGCTAATCCTAGTGTGTGTAATAAGGGAATGGAAGGTGTGATAGAATGCAGCCTGCCATGCTGAGTGTGTTTAATAAGGGAATGGAAGGTATGATAGAATGCAGCCTGCCATGCTGAGTGTGTGAAATAAGAGAATGGAAGGTGTGATAGAATGCAGTGTGCTAATCCTAGTCTCTGTAATAAGGGAATGGAAGGTGGGGTAGAATGCAGCCTGCCAAGCTGAGTATGTTTAATAAGGGAATGGAAGGTGTGATAGAATGCAGCATGCTAATCCTAGTGTGTGTAATAAGGGAATGGATGGTGTGATAGAATGCAGCCTGCCATGCTGAGTGTGTTTAATAAGGGAATGGAAGGTGTGATAGAATGCAGCCTGCCATGCTGAGTGTGTTTAATAAGGGAATGGAAGTTGTGATACAATGCAGCCTGCCATGCTGAGGGTGTTCAATAAGGGGAATGGAAGGTGTGATAGAATGCAGCCTGTCATGTTGAGTGTTTAATAAGATATGGAAGGTGTGATATAATGCAGCCTGCTATACTGAGTGTGTATAATAAGGCAATAAAAGATGTGATAGCATGCAGCCTGCTGTGCTGAGTGTGTTTAATAAGGGAATGGAAGGTGTGATAGAATGCAGCCTGCCATGCTGAGTGTGTGTAATAAGGGAATGGAAGGTGTGATAGAATGCAGCCTGCCATGCTGAGTGTGTTTAATAAGGGAATGGAAGGTGTGACAGAATGCAGCCTGCCATGCTGAGTGTGTGTAATAAGGGAATGGAAGGTGTGAAAGAATGCAGCCTGCCATGGTGACTGCGTGTAATAAGTGAATGTAAGGTGTGATAGAATGCAGCCTGTCATGTCAAATGTGTGTAAAAAGGGAATGGAATGTGTGATAGAATGCAGCCTGCCATGCTGAGTGTGTTTAATAAGGGAATGGAAGGTGTGATAGAATGCCGCCTGTCATGTCAAATGTGTGTAAAAAGGGAATGGAAGGTGTGATAGAATGCAGCCTGTCATGCAAAATGTTTAATAAGGGAATGGAAGGTATGAAGGAATGCAGCCTGCCATGGTGACTGCTTGTAAGAAGTGAATGTAAGGTATGATAGAATGCAACCTGCCATGCTGAGTGTGTGTAATAAAGGAATGGAAGGTGTAATAGAATGCAGCCTGCCATGCTGAGGGTGTGTAATAACGGAATGGAAGGTGTGACAGAATGCAGCCTACCATGCTTGCGTGTGGAATAAGGGAATGGAAGGTGTGATAGAATGCAGCCTGCCATGCTTGCGTGTGCAATAATGGAATGGAAGGTGTGATATAATGCAGCCTGCCATGCTGAGTGTGTTTAATAAGGGAATGGAAGATGGGATAGAATGCAGCCTGCCATGCTGAGTGTGATTAATAATGGAACGGAAGGTGTGATAGAATGCAGCCTGCCATGCTGAGTGTGTTTAATAAGGGAAAGGAAGGTGTGATAAATGCAGTGTGCCATGCTGTGTCTGTTTAATAAGGGAATGGAAGGTGTGATAAATGCAGCCTGCCATGCTGAGTGTGTTTAATAAGGGAATGGAAGGTGTGATTGAATGCAGCCTGCCATACTGAGTGTATTTAATAAGGGAATGGAAGGTGTGATAGAATGCAGCCTGCCATGCTGAGTGTGTGTAATAAGGGAATGGAAGGTGTGATAGAATGCAGCCTGCCATGCTGAGTGTGTTTAATAAGGGAATGGAATGTGTGATAGAATGCAGCCTGCCATGCTGAGTGTGTGTAATAAGGGAATGGAAGGTGTGATAGAATGCAGCCTGCCATACTGAGTGTGTTTAATAAGGGAATGGAAGATGTGATAGAATGCAGACTGCCATTCCTAGTGTGTGTAATAAGGGAATGGAAGGTGTAATAGAATGCAGCCTGCCATGCTTGGTGTGTGTAATAAGGGAATGGAGTGTGTGATAGAATGCAGCACACCATTTAGAGTGTGCGTAATAAGGGAATTGATGGTGTGATAGAATGCAGACTGCCATGCTGAGTGTGTGTAATAAGGGAATGGAAGGTGAGATAGAATGCAGCCTGCCATGCTGAGTGTGTCTAATAAGGGAATGGAAGGTGTGATAGAATGTAGCCTCCCATGCTGAGTGTGTCTAATAAGGGAATGGAAGGTGTGATGGAATGCAGCCTGCCATGCTGAATGTGTCTAATAAGGGAATGGAAGGTGTGATAGAATGCAGCCTGCCATGCTGAGTGTGTCTAATAAGGGAATGGAAGGTGTGATAGAATGCAGCCTGCCATGCTGAGTGTGTGTAATAAAGGAATGGAAGGTGTGATAGAAAGCAGCCTGCCATGCTGAGTGTGTCTAATAAGGGAATGGAAGGTGTGATAGAATGCAGCCTGCCATGCTGAGTGTGTGTAATTAAGGAATGGAAGGTATGATAGAATGCAGCCCGTCATGCTGAGTGCATTTAGTACGGGAATGGAAGGTGTGAAAGAATGCAGCCTGCCATGCTGAGTGCGTCTAATAAGGAAATGGAAGGTGTGATAGAATGCAGCCTGTCATGCTGAGTGTGTGTAATAAGGAAATGGAAGGTGTGATAGAATGCAGCCTGCCATGCTGAGTGTGTGTAATAAAGGAATGGAAGGTGTGATAGAAAGCAGCCTGCCATGCTGAGTGTGTCTAATAAGGGAATGGAAGGTGTGATAGAATGCAGCCTGCCATGCTGAGTGTGTGTAATTAAGGAATGGAAGGTATGATAGAATGCAGCCCGTCATGCTGAGTGCATTTAGTACGGGAATGGAAGGTGTGAAAGAATGCAGCCTGCCATGCTGAGTGCGTCTAATAAGGAAATGGAAGGTGTGATAGAATGCAGCCTGCCATGCTGAGTGTGTGTAAAAAGGGAATGGTGTGTGAGAATGCAGCTCCATGCTGAGCTGGTGTGTGTAAGGGGATGGAATGCAGCCTGCCATGCTGAGTGTGTGTAAAAAGGGAATGGAAGGTATGACAGAATGCAGCCTGCCATGCTGAGTGTGTTTAATAAGGGAATGGAAGGTGTGATACAATGCAGCCTGCCATGCTGAGTGTGTTTAATAAGGGAATGGAAGATATGACAGAATGCAGCCTGCCATGCTGAGTGTGTTTAATAAGGGAATGGAAGGTGTGATATAATGCAGCCTGCCATACTGAGTGTGTGTAATAAGAGAATGGAAGGTGTGATAGAATGCAGTGTGCTAATCCTAGTCTCTGTAATAAGGGAATGGAAGGTGGGGTAGAATGCAGCCTGCCAAGCTGAGTATGTTTAATAAGGGAATGGAAGGTGTGATAGAATGCAGCATGCTAATCCTAGTGTGTGTAATAAGGGAATGGATGGTGTGATAGAATGCAGCCTGCCATGCTGAGTGTGTTTAATAAGGGAATGGAAGGTGTGATAGAATGCAGCCTGCCATGTTGAGTGTGTAATAAGGGAATGGAAGATGTGATAGAATGCAGCCTGCCATGCAAAGTTTGTGTAATAAGGGAATGGAAGGTGTGATAGAATGCAGCCTGCCATGCTGAGTGTGTTTAATAAGGGAATGGAAGTTGTGATACAATGCAGCCTGCCATGCTGAGGGTGTTCAATAAGGGGAATGGAAGGTGTGATAGAATGCAGCCTGTCATGTTGAGTGTTTAATAAGATATGGAAGGTGTGATATAATGCAGCCTGCCATACTGAGTGTGTATAATAAGGCAATAAAAGATGTGATAGCATGCAGCCTGCTGTGCTGAGTGTGTTTAATAAGGGAATGGAAGGTGTGATAGAATGCAGCCTGCCATGCTGAGTGTGTTTAATAAGGGAATGGAAGGTGTGATAGAATGCAGCCTGCCATGCTGAGTGGGTGTAATAAGGGAATGGAATGTGTGATAGAATGCAGCCTGCCATGCTGAGTGTGTTTAATAAGGGAATGGAAGGTGTGACAGAATGCAGCCTACCATGCTGAGTGTGTGTAATAAGGGAATGGAAGGTGTGAAAGAATGCAGCCTGCCATGGTGACTGCGTGTAATAAGTGAATGTAAGGTGTGATAGAATGCAGCCTGTCATGTCAAATGTGTGTAAAAAGGGAATGGAATGTGTGATAGAATGCAGCCTGCCATGCTGAGTGTGTTTAATAAGGGAATGGAAGGTGTGACAGAATGCAGCCTACCATGCTGAGTGTGTGTAATAAGGGAATGGAAGGTGTGAAAGAATGCAGCCTGCCATGGTGACTGCGTGTAATAAGTGAATGTAAGGTGTGATAGAATGCCGCCTGTCATGTCAAATGTGTGTAAAAAGGGAATGGAAGGTGTGATAGAATGCAGCCTGTCATGCAAAATGTTTAATAAGGGAATGGAAGGTATGAAGGAATGCAGCCTGCCATGGTGACTGTGTGTAATAAAGGAATGGAAGGTATGATAGAATGCAACCTGCCATGCTGACTGTGTGTAATAAAGGAATGGAAGGTGTAATAGAATGCAGCCTGCCATGCTGAGTGTGTGTAATAACGGAATGGAAGGTGTGACAGAATGCAGCCTACCATGCTTGCGTGTGGAATAAGGGAATGGAAGGTGTGATAGAATGCAGCCTGCCATGCTTGCGTGTGCAATAATGGAATGGAAGGTATGATAGAATGCAGCCTGCCATGCTGAGTGTGTGTAATAAGGGAATGGAAGATGGGATAGAATGCAGCCTGCCATGCTGAGTGTGATTAATAATGGAACGGAAGGTGTGATAGAATGCAGCCTGCCATGCTGAGTGTGTTTAATAAGGGAATGGAAGCTGGGATAGAATGCAGCCTGCCATGCTGAGTGTGATTAATAATGGAACGGAAGGTGTGATAGAATGCAGCCTGCCATGCTGAGTGTGTTTAATAAGGGAAAGGAAGGTGTGATAAATGCAGTGTGCCATGCTGTGTCTGTTTAATAAGGGAATGGAAGGTGTGATAAATGCAGCCTGCCATGCTGAGTGTGTGTAATAAGGGAATGGAAGGTATGATAGAATGCAGCCTGCCATGCTGAGTGTGTTTAATAAGGGAATGGAAGATGGGATAGAATGCAGCCTGCCATGCTGAGTGTGATTAATAATGGAACGGAAGGTGTGATAGAATGCAGCCTGCCATGCTGAGTGTGTTTAATAAGGGAAAGGAAGGTGTGATAAATGCAGTGTGCCATGCTGTGTCTGTTTAATAAGGGAATGGAAGGTGTGATAAATGCAGCCTGCCATGCTGAGTGTGTTTAATAAGGGAATGGAAGGTGTGATTGAATGCAGCCTGCCATACTGAGTGTATTTAATAAGGGAATGGAAGGTGTGATAGAATGCAGCACGCCAAGCTGAGTGTGTGTAATAAGGGAATGGAAGATGTGATAGAATGCAGCCTGCCATGTTGAGTGTGTTTAATAAGGGAATGGAATGTGTGATAGAATGCAGCCTGCCATGCTGAGTGTGTGTAATAAGGGAATGGAAGGTGTGATAGAATGCAGCCTGCCATGCTGAGTGTGTTTAATAAGGGAATGGAAGATGTGATAGAATGCAGACTGCCATTCCTAGTGTGTGTAATAAGGGAATGGAAGGTGTAATAGAATGCAGCCTGCCATGCTTGGTGTGTGTAATAAGGGAATGGAGTGTGTGATAGAATGCAGCACACCATTTAGAGTGTGCATAATAAGGGAATTGATGGTGTGATAGAATGCAGACTGCCATGCTGAGTGTGTGTAATAAGGGAATGGAAGGTGAGATAGAATGCAGCCTGCCATGCTGAGTGTGTCTAATAAGGGAATGGAAGGTGTGATAGAATGTAGCCTCCCATGCTGAGTGTGTCTAATAAGGGAATGGAAGGTGTGATGGAATGCAGCCTGCCATGCTGAATGTGTCTAATAAAGGAATGGAAGGTGTGATACAATGCAGCCTCCCATGCTGAGTGTGTCTAATAAGGGAATGGAAGGTGTGATGGAATGCAGCCTGCCATGCTGAGTGTGTGTAATAAAGGAATGGAAGGTGTGATAGAAAGCAGCCTGCCATGCTGAGTGTGTGTAATAAAGGAATGGAAGGTGTGATAGAAAGCAGCCTGCCATGCTGAGTGTGTGTAATTAAGGAATGGAAGGTGTGATAGAATGCAGCCCGTCATGCTGAGTGTGTTTAATAAGGGAATGGAAGGTGTGATAGATTGCAGCCTGCCATGCTGAGTGTGTTTAATAAGGGAATGGAAGGTGTGATAGAATGCAGCCTGCTATGCTTTGTGTGTGTAATAAGGGAATGGAAGGTGTGAAAGAATGCAGCCTGCCATGCTGAGTGTGTGTAATAAGGGAATGGAAGGTGTGACAGAATGCAGCCTGCCATGCTGAGTGTGTTTAATAAGGGAATGGAAGGTGTGATACAATGCAGCCTGCCATGCTGAGTGTGTGTAATAAGGCAATAAAAGATGTGATAGCATGCAGCCTGCTATGCTGAGTGTGTTTAATAAGGGAATGGAAGCTGTGATGGAAGGCAGCCTTCCATGCTTAGTGTTTTTAATCAGGGAATGGAAGGTGTGATAGAATGCAGCCTGCCATGCTGAGTGTGTGTAATAAGGGAATGGAAGGTGTGATAGAATGCAGCCTGTCATGCTGAGTGTGTGTAATAAGGGAATGGAAGGTGTGATAGAATGCAGCCTGCCATGCTGAATGTGTGTAAACAGGGAATGGAAGATGTGAGAGAATGCAGCCTGTCATGCAAAATGTTTAATAAGGGAATGGAAGGTATGAAAGAATGCAGCCTGTCATGGTGACTGTGTGTAATAAGTGAATTTAAGGTGTGATAGAATGCAGCCTGCCATGCTGAGTGTGTGTAATAAGGGAATGGAAGGTCTGATAGAATGCAGCCTGCCATGCTGAGTGTGTGTAATAAGGGAATGGAAGGTATGAAAGAATGCAGCCTGCCATGGTGAGTGTGTGTAATAAGTGAATTTAAGGTGTGATAGAATGCAGCCTGCCATGCTGAGTGTGTGTAATAAGAGAATGGAAGGTGTGATAGAATGCAGCCTGCCATGCTGAGTGTGTGTAATAAGGGAATGGAAGGTGTGATAGAATGCAGCCTGCCATGCTTACGTCTGCAATAAGGGAATGGATGGTGTGATAGAATGCAGCCTGCCATGCTTGCGTGTGCAATAAGGGAATGGAAGGTGTGATAGAATGCAGCCTGCCATGCTTGCGTCTGCAATAAGGGAATGGATGGTGTGATAGAATGCAGCCTGCCATGTTGAGTGTGTGTAATAAGGGAATGGAAGGTGTGATAGAATTCAGCCTGCCATGTAATGCAGCCTGCCATGCTGAGTGTGTTTAATAATGGAATGGAAGGTATGATAGAATGCAGCCTGCCATGCTGAGTGTGTTTAATAATGGAATGGAAGGTATGATAGAATGCAGCCTGCCATGTTGAGTGTGTGTAATAAGGGAATGGAAGGTGCGATAGAATGCAGCCTGCCATGCTATGTGTGTGTAATAAGGGAATGGAAGTGTGATAGAATGCAGCCTGCCATGTGGAGTGTGTGTAATAAGGGAATGGAAGGTGTGATAGAATGCAGCACGCAATGCTGAGTGTGTGTAATAAGGGAACGGAATTTTTTTTTCTGTTAGTGGACACCTACACACATGCTTATTGAAGGCATATCATACTGTATGAAGCACACAATTGGGGTTTCTTGAGTTTAACCATTATAAACCTGTGATTTTTTTTGTACTGCTTCTCACACGTCACTCAGCCACTTACTTGCACCCCACCCCACCAACTTTCTTTCCTAGTCCAGTGAACATTTTAATTAAGCAGCCTTTATACTGTTTTTTTTCTCTCTTTGTCTCTCTTTCAGCCTGAAAGCCTTGTCCTGTGACCCAGGCTGTCTCCTCTCCTGATATCTAGAAACTTAAAGACCAACAACTGCACCCATAGAAAACCCAATCTGCAGCCTACACTTGGACTAACAAGACATGCTTCCTTCAAGCTCACAGTGTAGGTGATAGCCTACAATTAAGTGATTTTGGTGTATTTCTCAGTGAATGTCTTTTTTATACCCATTGTTAAGGGCCAGCACACCCGCTGTACTTCCCCCAGGCTGTTTCACCTAATTTTTTTATATCCATCCTTAAATCCTAACTAGGGTGAATTAGTATAGTTCCCTATTTTGGCCACTAGATAGCAGCAGAACCTTGGACATAAACGCTCCTATGATCCCGTTAATCTCAGCTGTTAAAACTAATTTCAGTGATCCTAGTCTGTTCTGAATAATTTTGCATCTCCCCAAAACAAATAAAGGTGGCAAGAAGGTAGGAAGTCATACAGCTAGTCAGGCTAATATAACTCAGCAGAACCTATGATATACACTTTCCTTTCGTTTCACCACTGTCAGCTGTTAGAACCAAATTCCCAGCGAAGCTAGTCTGTGTAGAATACATAAGTTACTCCCCAAAAAGGTGACAAGAAGTATCTCCCTTCTGACATAAAGGCAAAGAGGCTTACAGCTAGTTAAGCTAATGTAATACAATTTGTAGCTTTCAGCAAAGTACTGTGTACAGGAAGCTGCCTTACAAATAAGTGCATTTTTTCCTCTGAAAACTAGAATAAGAAGAGGACCCACCTTGCATTTTTTTCATAAAAATACTGGCCAGAAAGTGCCACTAACCTTTAACAAATACCTGCAGCATATCAATACAAATCTGATAGTCTCTTGATAGGCAACCACAAAGTAGCTCTACCCGCTCCGTTTGCCCTGTGGGCTCACTCCGCTCCCCTACCCCCAATTCCCACCCACCCCAGTGGTCCTAAATTTATATTTCCTTAACCACACCCTCTCTCCCATCCTACCAATCCTATACACCAACCAGTATACATAAATTAGTCTCACCCCTACTTTTACCTATCAGTTACAATGAGCCCATCCTTAGAGTAACTTACCATATCCCTTATCATTTATCTAATAAGTATTAGTTCCCTCCTCTCAAGTCTCTCCTTATCCAATACTTCCTTATTTTTCTTAATTTCACTCCCAACTCCTTAAACTTTTATAAGTAATCTCAACAATATGCCTACAGCAATCAAAACTAATATAACCAAGCTAATACTCATAGCTATACTTTCAACTGTCCTCACCTCAGCCTACCTCCTCACCTCCTTTGAAAAACTGTACTATTACCATTTTAAGTACTCTCCAAAACAAACAGCAATACACACTCCTATACTCTCCAATAGTCAGACAAATATCACTTCCATTTCTAGCTATCTACTAGCTAAATGCCATAGACTCTCCCACATTAAATATAATAAACTCGCAGTAAAGAAAGTGAAATATCAAACTACCTGTATATATAACCCTGCATTAAAACTAAATAATTCATCCTTAAAAGACGGTGACATCCACCCTAACCCTGGCCCTATCAATCCTGCTACCCTAGTTACCCACCATAAACTCCCTAACTCTTTCCTAATAGGACATCTTAATATCCGCAGTATTAATAACAAAGTAGCCCATCTCCATGCTCTTCTAGATATTCACTCCTTTGACATCTTCTGCCTGACAGAAACTTGGTTAAAACCAGGAGCTAAAGACAATGAAATCATTCCCCAAGGAAATAATATATTGAGACAAGACCAGATAAAACGTAAGGGTGGGGGAGTAGCAGTTCTATTCAGAGATGGACTTCAGATCTCCTCCTTACCATACAACCCACCTCAGGATAGTAAGGCAGAAGTCCTTATCTCCACATTTCAAATCAACCTTAGCAGATCTTTATATATCATCTGTATCTACCTACCTCCCGGTAATAATATCAGTACAATAGTGGATATTCTAAGCTGGGTGTCCTCAACTTACCCACAAGAAACAATAATACTAGATGATTTTAATACTGACTGGAAAGGTATCAATGCTGATAATCCTACCTCCCATATCAACCTTCATGGCTTTAGTCAAACTATCACCTCCCCTACCAGCATCAACAAACTAAACAAAAAAGAGAGCACCTTAGATTGGATACTTATAAATAGACAGAAACAAGCTTATAAGGTAGGAACTCTCTTAGACGATGTAAGTGATCATACTTTGACCTACATTATAAGGCAAAAAAATGATATTTCAACCCCCCCCACACATATAGGATTGCATGTACCAACAAACACTTTAACCCAGTATTATTCCAAAATGAACTTAGTACCTGTGATTGGAACCCTTTAAAAACTCTCTCACTTGAAGAGGCAGTTAAGTATTTTAACTCTAAATTCTTAGCAATCCTTGATAAGCATGCACCTAAACTGTCTATCAGAATGAAGTCCAAACCAGCCCCCTGGCTTACTAAAGAAACCAGATAGAAAATTTTGCTTAGGAACAGGTCTTGGGCTAAGTGGAGAGCTAACAAAAATATCTCTGAGCAACAAAATTTTAGGCAGTTGAGAAATAGTACAAAAAAGGCAATACTTACAGACAAAAAGAACTACTACTGTAAACTACAGCAAACTCACCAAAAACAATCCCCAGAAGTTCTGGTCTAGTATCAATAAACTCCTTCTCCCAGGGCACTCTCGTACACCTACTCCACTAGAGGTCGAACTAAATACCCCCCATCGAACTACCAATGCCTTCAATACTTTCTTCACAGAGACCATACAATTGCTAGCCAGTCAACTAATCCCAGATAACTTAAGCCTTCACACCACCATAACTGGCACTCTACCAACATTCCATCTGCAGCCCATCTCTACCACTCTCATCTACAAATTCATCCAAAAACTTAAGCCTTGTACTCTTTTTACTGACCAGCTACCATCTGAGTACCTGCAAAAAGCAGCCAAGGTAATTGCCTACCCTATATCCATCCTCATAAATAGAACCATTAAGGAGGGAACCATTCCAGACATCTGGAAAATCTGCCATATTATCCCCCTATACAAAGGTGGTAACTCAAATGATTACTCTAACTACCGACCGTCAGCTCTTTTATCATCCTTAGCAAAAATTATGGAGAAATGCATTCACCAACAACTATTAAACCATTTATCTCAACATAACATAATAGCAAACTGCCAGCATGGATTTAGGCCATCACATAGTACCACAACTGCCCTATTATGCTTTACAGATGCCATCAATAGAAATCACAATAAACGCAACCTCTCATCTGCACTCTTTATTGACCTCTCAGAAGCTTTTGACATGGTAAACCACACTCTTCTTAAAAACATTCTTGAATCCCTTTCCCTTGACTTTCAGGCTGTTCATTGGTTCAGGTCCTACCTTAGCAATAGGCAACAGGCAGTTATCTGGGAAAATAATATATCATCCCTCCTGCCAGTCACCCTTGGAGTCCCTCAGGGCTCTATTCTAGGACCTCTTCTTTTTTCACTATTTATCAATGACCTCCATGTAGCAATTCCTCAAGCCACCTGCATTCAATATGCAGATGATTCTATGCTAATATGCTCAGCAAACTCCCCATCAGAACTACATTCTGTAACTCAGAATGTAGTTAACATAGTAGAAACATGGTTCTCAAAACGTTGCCTCCTTCTCAATGCTAAAAAAACTAAGCTCCTTCTCTTTACACCCACCAGTAAGTCCTCCCCCATCGATTTCTCAGTCATTTCCAGTAATGGCACTATAATATCCCCCCAACTTTACCACTAAATTGTTAGGAATTACTATTGACAATAACCTTCATTTTGATAGCCATATAAACAACACCATAAAAACTGTCAACAGAAAAATAGGCTCCTTATATAGAATCAAACCCTTCCTAACTCCAACAGCCAGAACCAAGATTGCTCACTCCCATTTAATCTCAACTCGTCTGTACACCTCACCCATAGATACTAACCTAAAGAAAAATAATATTATCAAACTAGCTAATTCCTATAATAGCATCACCAGATTTGCCACTGGCTATCCCTTTAGAACTCACCACTGTCTGAATCTACTGCAGCTAGGCTGGCTTGAACTTCAAAACCATCTAATATTCTCCGAACTCACCATTGCTCACAAGATATTTTACGAACCTAACAGGATTCCTATACTCTCCAGTCTCATAATACCCTACAAAAATCTAAATTCCCTACGCTCTTCAAGCAAACTTCTAGCCAGCAAAAGCAAGTCTAACAACTTTGCTGGAGATTCCCTGTTTTCTAATACAGCAGGAAAAAACTGGAACCTATTGCCCAATGAACTAACTTTACTTTCCTCCTTACCTCTCTCTAAACAAAACCTCAAAAGACACGTCAAAACACACTGGTCATGCCCCTGCAGCAACCCTGACTAATCTTCTGATTTCACTACTGATATTTCCTCTTCCCACTTTATTTACCAAAACTTTACTGCTTACTCCTTGGAAGCAGGACTGTAACTGGTGAACTCAAATCAACATAATGTGTGTATTCTATCTTGTCTGATGTGCTGAAATTCCTCATGAATCATACTGTATAATAATTTATCCTATACTTTGTCACTTTTTCTAGTGTAAATACCTATTTTATTATTACTTGTTGTATTTTTATTGAAATCCTTTCATTTACTATGTAACAACATTGATTTTAATTTCTATTTGCTACTACTGGAGCTTTTCTCCCCGGGTCTCTACTGAAAATGGAAATATATCCAGTTAGACTAGCCCGGATAACAAATGTAAAATAAATAAATTTGTGACATAATGCAGCCTGCCATGCTGAGTGTGTTCAATAAGGGAATGGAATGTATGATAGAATGCAGCCTGCCGTGCTGAGTTGTGAAATAAGGGAATGGAAGGTGTGATAGAATGCAGCCTGCCATGCTGAGTGTGTGTAATAAGGGAATGGAATGTGTAATAGAATGCAGACTGCCATGCTGAGTGTGTGTAATAAGGGAATGGAAGGTGTGATAATGCAGCCTGCCATGGTTAGTGTGTCTAATAAGGGAAAGGAAGGTGTGTAG
This sequence comes from Protopterus annectens, assembly GCF_019279795.1. Classification (NCBI taxonomy): domain Eukaryota; kingdom Metazoa; phylum Chordata; order Ceratodontiformes; family Protopteridae; genus Protopterus; species Protopterus annectens. The sequence continues at coordinate 69,860,191 of NC_056749.1, read as the reverse complement.
AATGCAGCCTGCCATGCTGAGTGTGTGTAATAAGGGAATGGAAGGTGTGATAGAATGCAGCCTGCCATGCTGAGTGTGTGTAATAAGGGAATGGAAGGTGTGATAGAATGCAGCCTGTCATGGTGAGTGTGTGTAATAAGGGAATGGAAGGTGTGATAGAATGCAGCCTGCCATGCTGAGTGTGTGTAATAAGGGAATGGAAGGTGTGATAGAATGCAGCCTGCCATGCTGAGTGTGTGTAATAAGGGAATGGAAGGTGTGATAGAATGCAGCCTGCCATGCTGAGTGTGTGTAATAAGGGAATGGAAGGTGTGATAGAATGCAGCCTGCCATGCTGAGTGTGTGTAATAAGGGAATGGAAGGTGTGATAGAATGCAGCCTGTCATGGTGAGTGTGTGTAATAAGGGAATGGAAGGTGTGATAGAATGCAGCCTGCCATGCTGAGTGTGTGTAATAAGGGAATGGAAGGTGTGATAGAATGCAGCCTGCCATGCTGAGTGTGTGTAATAAGGGAATGGAAGGTGTGATAGAATGCAGCCTGCCATGCTGAGTGTGTGTAATAAGGGAATGGAAGGTGTGATAGAATGCAGCCTGCCATGCTGAGTGTGTGTAATAAGGGAATGGAAGGTATGACAGAATGCAGCCTGCCATGCTGAGTGTGTGTAATAAGGAAATGGAAGGTGTGATAGAATGCAGCCTGCCATGCTGAGTGTGTGTAATAAGGGAATGGAAGGTGTGATAGAATGCAGCCTGCCATGCTGAGTGTGTGTAATAAGGGAATGGAAGGTGTGATAGAATGCAGCCTGCCATGCTGAGTGTGTGTAATAAGTGAATGGAAGGTGTGATAGAATGCAGTCTGCCATGCTGAGCGTGTTTAATAAGGGAATGGAAGGTGGGATAGAATGCAGCCTGCCATTCTGAGTGTGTTTAATAAGGGAATGGAAGGTGTGATAGAATGCAGCCTGTCATGGTGAGTGTGTGTAATAAGGGAATGAAAGGTGTGATAGAATGCAGCCTGCCATGCTGAGTGTGTTTAATAAGGGAATGGAAGGTGTGATAGAATGCAGCCTGCCATGCTGAGTGTGTGTAATAAGGGAATGGAAGGTGTGATAGAATGCAGCCTGCTATGCTGAGTGTGTGTAATAAGGGAATGGAAGGTATGACAGAATGCAGCCTGCCATGCTGAGTGTGTGTAATAAGGGGATGGAAGGTGTAATAGAATGCAGCCTCCCATGCTGAGTGTGTGTAATAAGGGAATGGAAGGTATGATAGAATGCAGCCTGCCATGCTGAGTGTGTGTAATAAGGGAATGGAAGGTGTGATAGAATGCAGCCTACCATGCTGAGTGTGTGCAATAAGGGAATGGATGGTGTGATAGAATGCAGCCTGCTATGCTGAGTGTGCGTAATAAGTGAATGGAATGTGTGATAGAATGCAGTCTGCCATGCTGAGTGTGTTTAATAAGGGAATGGAATGTGTGACAGAATGCAGAGTGACGTGCTGAGTATATTTATTAAGGGAATGGAAGATGTGATATGCAGCAGGCACGCTTGTGCTTTAAAGCATGTAGTTCAGCTAGTTCAAAGAGTTCTCCGTAGCACCTCTGCTTCTAGCAAGCTTAAGCCACAAACTGCATGCAACCTCCTTTTGACATGGGGATTTCCATGAATGCTTAATGTACATCACAGGTACTCAGGCATGAGCATGACACCATGTAAAGCTGTATGTGGGACTCTGCCTCCAGGCACAACATGTGCAATGAACAGTTTATAGACATATGCTAGTCATAGTCTCAACCTTCATGGCTTCAACCAACTCATATCCTCCCCTATTCGGACTAACAAAAACTGCACTTCTGCACCTACTCTGGACTAATTTTTTACCTCAGATCCCAACCTTTGTCATAACCCTGGCACCTTTCCTAACTCTCTTAGCAAAAACTCCCTTTCCATACATCTAAATAAATAGATTCTCCATGCATATTCCCGAAGACCACCTCTACAGGGAATGTCACAGACTCACCCATTTCTATCCAGATACCTTTAACTCCACATTGTCTGATATAAAATGGTCCTTCCTTCACCAGCTCCCTCTCAGCGATGCTGTAACATCTTTCAGTAAGATATTTCTAGACGTACTTAACTCCTTGGCACTTATCAGTAAAATCAGAATAAAATCTTACTCTGCCCCCTGGCTCACAAAACATACCCGCTCAATTATGCATAAAAGAGACAGTGTCTGGATTGCCTGGGTCAAAAATAAGTCCCCTATTGTACTGCAGAATACAAAGAGCTTAGAAACCTGTACAAAAAAATTTACAAAATAATCAGAAAAATCTTTTCTGTTCCAACCAATGTAGTCCACATAAAAATCCTAAAATATTCTGAACCTCCATTAATCATTTTCTTTATCCTGGCAACCCTTCAACTCCCATCCCCTTCCCATATAATACAGCTACTGAAACTGCCGCTCTCCTAAGCAACTACTTCACAGAAGCAATCCAAAAATTTTCTCAAAGTAATAATATTTCCTCTACTCCTCCTTTTTCCCCCAACATAACACCTCTCAGTACCTTCTCATTAAAACCTGTCCCTTCCAAACTTAAGCCTTGCTCCCCCTCCACTGATAAACTACCTTCCTACTTTCTTAAAATTGCTGCAGAATCCATTGCCTATCCTGTATCTATACTTTTAAATCATTTCATTACTGAAGCCTGTGTCCCTGATATATGGAAATACTTCTACACAGTCCTTCTTCACAAGGGCAGAAACTCTACCAATCCTTCTAATTATAGGCCTATTGCTATCCTGTCCCCTATCTCCAAAATTCTGGGAAGAGTGTATTCAGACCCAGTTACTCAGACACCTGCTTGATAATAACCTGCTAAATTCGACCCAACATGGTTTTAGACCCCACCTCCGCACTTCCACTGCACTACTTTCCTTCACCCAAACAGTAGCTGAGGCCTGGGACAACAACATGTTAGTCTCCTGTTTATTCCTTGATCTCTCTAAGGCCTTTGACATTGTCTCTCACCCTAAACATCTAACTAAACATTTCAACCTCCATCTGTCTGGTTCCTCTATAAATTGGTTTTCAAGTTACCTCTCCAAAAGGCAACAATCCATTTGCTGGCAAACTGACTTCTCCCCCTTCCTTCCAGTCAACACTGGTGTTCCTCAAGGATCCGTCTTGGGCCCCATCTTTTTCAATATTTTCACTAACAATCTACATTCTGTCTGTAACTCTCAACATTCTTACAATATGTTGATGATTCCAGTCTTATGACCACTGCCCATAGCATTCCTGATCTCCTAGCTCTAACTCAGGATACCTTCTCTTCAGTTGAGTCATGGCTCTCAGGCAATCAACTTGTACTTATTTCTAAAAAAAAAAAAAAAAAAAAAAAAACTCCTTCTCTTCTTTCCTAGAATACTGGCACATCACAAGTCCTCCTTTTACATCACCTCCCTCAACAATACCATCATTAAACCTGAACCTCATACCAAACTATTTGGCGCCTTTATCGATGATCAGCTAAAGTTTGACATACACATCCAAAAATGTATATTAAAAAAACAACAGAAACTTGGACTACTTTACCGTAATAAAAAACTGCTTACACCTTCCTCCAAACTCTCCCTAGCTCAGTCTCTTCTGTTACCCTGGCTATTTTATGCAGCCCCTAACCTTACAAATATTTAATCTTCACTACTCTCCAATCTTGAACAACCATACAATAAAATAGCTGGATTTGCAACTAATCTCCCTTACAATTCCCATCACTGTCTTGCCTCCCCTATATCGTTAGATGGGTTGCAAATAGAACCCACAGTGTGAAACTAGCGGACTCCAAGTCAGACTTCCGACAAGTCACAAGTGGAGACCCACAGGGATCGATCCTGGGTCCTCTCTTGTTTGGCATCTCCTTCTCAGAAGTCCAGGTCAATAAGGAGGGATTCTGTCTGACCATATTTCCAGACAACTGCAAGCTGGGAGCCATTATTAACTCCCCAAGTGATGCAGACATCCTACAGAATGGCCTCACTGAGACCAATGACTGGTGTTGAAACTATGGCCTTAAGCTTAATGCCAAAAAATGCATCGTCATCCCCTTTGGGAAAAACTCAGTTCCCATTAATTACCACATTGATGGGAGCCCACTGAATACTGAAGGCGTCATAAAAGATCTGAGGACACAGGTTGACAGCAACCTCTCCTTCAACTGTCACATTCCCACTGTGGTCAGAAAGTCCTTCTATGTGGCACATCTCATTACCAAGGGTTTTGCATCCAGGAAAAAAGAGGTCATCATTTCCCTCTACTCTTCCCTCATTAGACCAATCATAGAGTATAATGCCCCATTTGGCATGTACCTCGCTAGACACCTGCAACAGCTGGAGAGGCCACAAAAGTACCTCATGAAGAGGATCCTAGGCCTTAAACACATGTCCTACATGGCAAGACTCAAAAAACGCCAGCTATTCTCTGTCTCATATTGTCTACTAAGATGCGATCTCTATTTGACTTACAAAGCCATGTCTGACCCAGCTCTGTTAGAAATGCTACATCTAAAGAAATCCCAATCCCTCCACATCACACGCTCCAGAGACCTCAACCTCATTACCACAATCAACAGAACATGCTGGGGGGACAGGTTCATAACCCAGAGACTGCCCATGCTCTGGAATAGACTTCCCATCCATGTCAAGGAGAGCATCTCACTAACCTTCATCAAGTGAAATCTTGATGAGTGGATGGGAAATAGGAAGTTCACTCCAGGGATCACTCCAGTGGCTCTGCTTAATAGAGGCACTGGAAACTAACGACGGGCAGCACAATGCCAGGGCACTTCTATGGGCCAGGCTTGCAAAGGACCCAGGGCCATTAGCCTAGTATACACCCATGAACCTATGAACCTTAAGGCACTTCAATGGCCCGAATTCTCTAACCAATTACTACATCCTCAATTACATATTACCTACTCCATCCTGAATGCCCCCTCTTCCTGCCCCTCTATCTCTAACCTAGTATTTTACTACAGCCTCTGACGTCACCTTCATACAACCAACAAACACCTCCCTGATATCTACAAACCTAACAGGAATATTGGAAATTCCCTTTATAAGTACTCAGTAGCTCATGCCTGGACCACACTTCCCTTCCATATAAGAAAATCTCCCAAAAGCACCTGTCAGCCCCCCGCATGACAACTATCTTACTTACTCAGCTTTTACCCTTCTTTGATATATCACCTCTATTACTCCTTTTCTGTCTGTCATGTAATTTTACTTTTTCTTCCTGTATTTAAAAACAAAATAGTTATTTCAGTACTATTTCTCTTTTGTCAAATACTGAGAGCATATCTCATATTTTTTTGTACATTTGTTTTTATTTCTATTACATAATGCAGTGATGTTAATTGTAGCTAATATACCTCATGTCATGTGGTTGTACATTTGTCCACTTTGTACTTCATGTTATCTTTTATAAGACTGCAATATATATGGAGCTTTTCTCCTCAGGTCTCCACTGAAAATGGGCCCCTGGCTCAGTTGGACTAGCCCGGTTAACAAATGTCAAATAAAATAAAATAAATAAAATAAAGTATGTGAGTTGAGCCCTCATTTGCATAATTATCATGCTCAGAGGGTCAAATCTGCATGGTATAAATCCCAGTAGCTATACTGAGGCACATCCCACTGCAAAACAGAATGCAGAGCACTAAGAAGGCAAACATCTAATCCTCTGGAAGTTGGCTGACTATGACAAAAGCAGGAATACTAACTGCTGAAAGTAAATGCAACAATTTCCTTACAGGCCTTTGCTGCAGTTAGTTAACTGAAGTATTTAGTGTGGTAATACTGATGTATTAATATATGCGGAGAATGTTACATGAGTTTAACAAGAGTACAGTACTGGGGGTAATGTCAGTTCTTGCACACAAGTAATGTAAAGGTTAATGGGAAGCAGTCCCCATAGCAGTTTTGTAATATGGCATTTAAAGGTACCAGAACAGCACAGCTTGTGGTATGCTGGGTCATACAGACCTGTTGTGTAGCAGTAACATTACAGTGAATCAGGGGTGGGGGGTCAGTTGTAGTATTTTTAGTCATTAACAGTGTGCAGACCACTATTGCACAGGAATGATTGAAATACTTACGCATTTTAGCCATCAAGTGCTGACACACCTGATGTTCGTTGCAGCCTTGCTTATATGCTGCACAGCTCTATTATGGGCTCACATTTGCAGACACAGGTAAAGGACATTAGCTCTACCTATATGTTTTAACAGATTCACTTTATATGCTCGAAATCCTGAAATACAGAGTTTCAGAATCTCGAGCCCATAAAGTGGAAAATCTAAAACATCGAACGCTCAGAAGCGCGAAATTCAAAATCGCGACTTCTATACAACACATACACCACACACATACACATACACATACCTTCCTCCCCACAAACAGCCTAATCCTAACTACAAGTAGGGGGGCAAGCCCCTCCTGTGCTCCCTACACCCCCCTACTTAAATATAATAACTCCAAGGTTGCACTACATACACAAATGCACGAAACACCACCACACAAGCTACATCCCCCTCACGCACACACACACACACACACACACACACACACACACACACACACACACACCACAGTAACAAAACTCACTAACACACACTACAGCCCCTACCCAAAACCCTTAAAGCATAAACACTTACCTGAATACATGAACACAGTGCAACACAGAACTGCTAATTCTACATCTCCGAAATGAGAGATTATGAATTTCGTGCTTCTGAGTTTTCGATGTTTTAGGTTTTCCACTTCATGGGCTCGAGATTCTGAAATTTGATATTTCAGGATTTCAAGCATATAAAGTGAATCTGTTTTAACACAATGCTCAACGGCACACTATGTACTGCTACAGCTTCAGCTGATGTCTGCATTGTGCCTGGGTAGATATAACTTTATAGATGGGGACCATAGTGGGTATATAACTGTGGGTTATCTAAAAGAAAACACATTGCATAGTATATAGTCCTCTGTGATCCACATTTTGAGTGGCAGATGTGTGGTTGAGTGAGGGTATGGATAACTGGATAAGTTGGGGTTGGCCTATGCTATGTAGTTGTTTAAGGATGCACATCATAGTGTTATGTGTACTGATTAGCATTCTAAATAACTGTACAGGGTGGCAAGTACAATGTAAATAGTCTAGTTTGACAATCAGTCCTTATTGGTGCATTCTGCCTCCATGCATCACCATGCCTGCCAAATGTACAGCAAGGAAGAGCAAATTTTCCCCGATGGAGAATCTTGCTGCAGGGTCTCCATCTTCATAACTGATGGTTGCTGAAGCAGGAGACTAATGACATGCCCTGTCTTCCCTGTCATGACCGGGCTTGGCAGGATCTTGCCCTAGACATGAATGCTGTCAGTGGCTTAGACTGCAACTATAAACAGGTCAGACATAGGGCCACCAACATTATTCATGATACAGAAAACCATGCTGTCCACCTTGCATGGGAAAGTAGGGCAACAGGAGCTGGCCATTAGTTGAACCACCACTTATGGAGATGGAGGAGTTTCTGGCATCTCTGCATGTAGGATTGGACTCATAGTCCCATGGTAGGGGGGGTAGATCACACTGCCAAGCTGCACTATACCAAAGTTGGGGTATCCATTGGAGTTGCCCCTAAAGTGTATTGCTCTCCCTCTAATAAGCCATGATTTTGTCTGATGCATTGATTATTGAACATGATAATGATAATGTGCACCTCCTGTACTTTAAGTAGCTCAAGGATACAAGCTACAAGGTCACCTGCACAAGGTAAGCTTATATTACCTGTTATTGTCACTGTTCACTGTGGCTGTTAATTCTGCACTGACAGTAAAGTAGAAGTGATGGATTATACTTATACTTATACTGGGTATTATGCTTTATAGGTTCATAGGTTCATAGGTTGGTACTAGGATATCGGCCTTAGGGCCTATACAAGCCTAGCCATAACAATTCCCTGGATATTTCTTCCCACACTATTTACTTCCCTGGACCCCTGTCTAGCAGGGCGACTGACATGATCCCCGGGGTGAATTTTCTTTCTCCCATCCAATCATCAAGGTTCCATTTGAAGAGGACCAAAGAGGCATTGTGCTTGACATGTGTGGACAGTCTATTCCAGAGTCTGGGGAGTCTCTGGGTCAGGAACCTATCCCTCCATCATGTTTTATTTATTATGATGACAAGATTTAGATCCCTGGAGCATGTGGCTCTGAGGGATTGGGATTTCTTTAAGTGTAACATGTCCAACAGCTCTGGGTTTGACATGGCCTTTTATGTTAAGCAGAGATCGCCTTGGAGTAGACGATATGCTACAGAGTATAGCTGAAGTTTTTTAAGGCGGTCAGCATAGGGCATCTGCTTTAGGCCTGTGATTCTTTTAGTGAGGTATTTCTATGGCCTTTCCATTTGTTGCAGATGTCTTGAGAGGTACATACCAAATGGGGCGTTGTATTCTATAATGGGTCTAATGAGGGATGAGTACAGTGGGACACTTACTTCCTTTTTTCTGGATGAAAAGCCCTTAGTGATGAGGTGTGCCACATAGAAGGATTTCCTGACTGTTGTGGTGATGTGGTTATTGAAGGTGAGACCACTGTCCACCTGTGTCCCTAAGTCTCTTATCACACTTTCAGTGTTTAGTGTACTGCCACCTATGTGATAATTCATGGGTACATGTTTTTTCCCAAATGGGATAACTATACATTTTTTAGCATTGAGCTTGAGCCCATGGCTCTGGCACCAAGCATCTGTTTCTGTAAGGTCCTTTTGTAGTGTATCCACATCATTTGGGGATTCAATAATGGCTCCCAGTTTGCAGTCATCTGCAAACTTTTTTAGCCAGAGTCCCTTAGTGTTGGTCTGTACTTCAGTGAAGTAGATGCCAAACAAGAGAGGTCCCAGGACTGAACCCTGAGGTACTCCACTTGTCATTTGTCTGGAGCTGGATTTGGAGTCAGCTACTTTTACAGTGTGGGTTCTGTCAGTAAGCCAAATGGCAACCCATCCAGTGATGTAGGGATTAATGCCCAGCTTAGTAAGTTTATCTATGATTCCAGAGTGTGGGATGGTGTCAAAGCCCTTGGCAAGTCCAGATAGGTTGTGTGGACTGCCTTACCTTCATCCACAGCTCTGGAGACTGATTCAAAGAAGTCAATAAGGTTCAGGAGACAAGAGTGGCCCTTCACTAACCCAAACTGGGTGGGGTCCAGTGTTTTAAGGTTGCCAATGTCTTTGTTTATAAGTTCCATGATAATACGTTCCATGGCCTTGCAGATCAGGCTCATCAGACTGATGGGGCGGTAGTTCCCAGGATCCAAGGTGGATCCCCCCTTGTAGAGTGAGATAACTGTAGCTGAGTGCCACTCAGTGGGCACGAAGCCTGATGTGTGGGTATGATTAAACATGACACTTAGGTGAAGTGCCAGTTCATTTTTTAGTTCATGCAGTACACAGCCTGGGATGTCATCTGGTCCCATGGATGCTGTATTCGTAGCTTTGGAGAGTGCATTTTACCTGTGTGGCCATTATTACTGGAATTTGGCAATCTTCCAGTATTGAGATGGGCCATTTAGGGGGTGAGAGGGGGGTGA